>NC_051083.1:133708348-133832562 GCF_004664715.2 Peromyscus leucopus | reverse complement strand
CACCTCTCACTTTGATAATTTCCTGGCGTCTATTCTTCCTGGGAGACTTTGCTTCTTCTTGTTCTAGAGCTTTCAGGTGTGCTGTTAGGTCACTAGTGTGGGATTTCTCCAACTTCTTTATGTGGGCATTTTGTGCTATGAATTTCCCTCTTAGCACTGCTTTCATAGTGTTCCATAAGTTTGGGTATGTGGTGTCTTCATTTTCTTTTGATCTCTAGGAAGTCTTTAATTTCTTTCTTTATTTCTTCCTTAACCCATTGGTGATTCAGTTGAGCATTATTCAGTTTCCATGAGATTGTAGGTTTTCTGTAGTTTTTGTTGTTGTTGAAATCTAACTTTAAACCATGGTGGTGTGATAGAACACAGGAGGTTATTCCAATTGTTTTGTATCTGTTGAGATTTACTTTGTGGCCAAGTATGTGGTCGATTTTAGAGAAAGTTCCATGGGGTGCTGAGAAGAAGGTATATTCTTTCTTGTTAGGATGGAATGTTCTGTAGATATCTATTAGGTCCAATTGGGTCATCACATCAGTTAAGTCCTTTATTTCTCTGTTAAGTTTTGATTTGGGAGATCTGTCCAGTGGTGAAAGTGGGGTATTGAGAACTCCCACTATTAATGTGTGGGGATTTATATGTGGTTTAAGCGTTAGTAATGTTTATTTTACATATGTGGGTGCCCTTGTGTTTGGGGCATAAATGTTCAGAATTGAAACTTCATCTTGGTGGATCTTTCCTGTGATGAGGATGTAATGCCCTTCTTGACCTCTTTTGATTGATTTTAGTTTGAAGTCTATTTTGTTGGATATCAGGATGGCTACCCCCGCTTTTTTCTTAAGACCATTTGATTGGAAAGTCTTTTCCAGCCTTTTATTCTTAGGTAGTGTCTGTCTTTGAATTTGAGATGTGTTTCTTGTATGCAGCAGAAAGATGGGTCCTGCTTTCGTATCCATTCTGTAAACCTGTATCTTTTTATAGGTGAATTAAGTCCATTGATATTAAGGGATATTAACGACCAGTGATTATTCATCCCTGTTATTTTTGGTGGTAGTGTGTGTGTACTTCTCTTCTTTGGGGTTTACTGTTGTGGCTTTATCTATTGCTTGTGTTTTCGAGTGTGTATCTGACTTCCTTCTGTTGGAATTTTCCTTCTAGTGCTTTCTGTAGGGCTGGGTTTGTGGATACGTATTGTTTGAATCTGGCTTTGTCTTGGAATGTCTTGTTCATTCCATCTATGATGATTGAAAGTTTTGCTAGGTATATTAGTCTGGGCTGACATCCATGGTCTCTTAGTTTCTGCATTATGTCTGTCTAGGTCCTTCTGGCTTTCAAAGTCTCCATTGAGTAATCAGGAGTTATTCTGATGGGTTTGCCTTTATAGGTCACTTGGCCTTTTTCCTTTGCTGCTCTTAATATTCTTTCTTTATTCTGTACATTTAGTTGTTTAATTATTATGTGTCGAGGGAACTTTTTTGGAGTTCTAGTCTGTTTGGTGTTCTATAGGCTTCTTGTATCTTCATAGGTATTTCCTTCTTTAAGTTGGGAAAGTTTTCTTCTATGATTTTGTTGAATATATTTTCTGTGCCTTTGAGTTGGTATTCTTCACCTTCTTCTATCCCTATAATTCGTAGGTTTGGGCTTTTCATGGTGTCCCAAATTTCTTGGACATTTTGGTTCATGACTTTGTTGGATTTAGTGTTTTCTTTGACTGATGAATCTATTTCTTCTACTGTATCTTCAATGCCAGAGATCCTCTCTTCCATCTCTTGCATTCTGTTGGTTATACTTGCATCTCAAGTTCCTGATCTTTTACTCAGATTTTCTATTTCCAGCATCCCCTCTGTTTGTGTCTTCTTCATTTTTTCTATTTCCCTTTTCAGGTCTTGGACTATTTCGTTTATTTGTTTCATTGCTTTTTCATGATTTTCTTTCAGTACTTCATTGTTTTCTTCCAGTACTTTATTGTTTTATTCTAATTTGCTTGCCCTTTCCTCTAGTTGTTTATAGCGTTCTTCCCATTTTTTTTTGTCTTTTCCTCTACACAAGACTCTAATTTCTTCATGATGTTATTCATAAGGCTGTTTTCTTTTGCTTCTTCCAATTTTTGATGTTCAGATCTATATGTTCAAGGCAGGCTAGGTTCTGGTGATGCTGTATTGCTCTTCATTTTGTTGTAAGTACTTCTGCCTTGACGTCTGCCCATCTCCTTATGGTTCTTTCTTGGCCTTATCAGTGCACTTGTTTCAGACAGAGCTGACAGATTCAGGAATTCTCTCTCTCTTGTCCAGATGGGAGCACACTTGTCGAAATGGGAACTCCGAAGCAGGATGGAACCTCTTATCTGGATGGGAAACTGGGGCAGGATGGGAGCTTTTGTCCAGACAGGAAGCCAGTGGTAGGATGGGCACTCTATTCTGAAGGGAAGTCCAGGTCAGGATGTGAGCTCTTGTCCAGAAGGGAAGTCCAGGGAAGGATGGAAGCCCTCTCTGGTCCAGAAGGGAAGTCAGGGGCAGGATGGGAGCTGTGGGCCGGTCTCTAAGTCTCAGGAAGTGGCTGGATTCTCAGGCAGATGGGCGTGGAGATTGCAGGGACTGCCAGGGGCTTGGACAAGGGGATCCTTCCCGGTGGGGCTAGAAGGGGACCTGCCCGGTGGCCAGAACCTGGGTCCAAGTTGGGCAGGTGTTCCCAGGAGTGGCTGGTGCCCAGGGATGGGGTCCGGGCTAAGCTAGGACACTCACCTCTGGTCCAGAAGGGAAGTCCGGGGCAGGATCTCTTTTTTTTTACATGTTTAAATGGACTATAACACCTGAACTGTCTACTCTCTTTGGCTTGTTGCCAGGTTATGGAAAAATCCTTTTTTAAACCTTTACAATTGACATGATTTTTTTAATGAAATTCCGAGGCCTCCAGCACATTTCCTATCAATAATGTATCAATCTCATCATTGCCTTGTGCTAGAGGGCCTGGCAGAACAGTATGGGATCGGATGTGAGTTATATATAAAGGATGACTCCTTTTCCTGATTGTATCTTGTAATTGAATAAATAGTGAAGTTAATTCTGAAGCATCAGGGATAAATTCTGCAGTCTCAATATGTAACACCACTCTTTCAGCATACTGAGAGTCAGTTACTATGTTGAGAGGTTCTGAAAAATCCATTAATACCAACAGAATAGCATACAATTCTGATTTTTGAACTGAATTATACGGACTTTGAACCACTTTACTTAAATTTTCTGATTTGTAACATGCCTTTCCTTCTTTGTTGGCATCTGTATAAAATGTACAAACTCCAGATATGGTTTTTTGCCGTACTATTCGAGGCAAGATCCAATCAGCTCTCTTTATAAGATCAATTCTATCGCTTTTGGGATATTTGCTGTTAATTTCTCCCAAAAAATTACTGCAAGCTCTTTGCCAAGGTTCACTTTCTGTCCAAAATTTTTCAATGTCCTCCTTAGTTAATGGTACGACAATTTCTGCTGGGTCTATTCCTGCTAATTGATGAAGTCTCGATTTTCCTTTGCAAATCAAGACAGAGATTTTTTCCACATAAGTTTTTAATTTTTTATTTGGTTTATTTGGTAAAAATATCCATTCCAATATAATGCCTTCCCTCACCATTAATATTCCAGTAGGAGAATGCCTAGAAGGTAAAATAACCAAAATGCAATCCAGCTTTGGATCAATACAATCCACATGCCCTTCATGCACTTCTTTTCTACCAAGGCAAATTCCTTCTCAGCTTCAGGGGATAATTCTCTTGGACTATTTAAGTCCTTGTCACCTTCTAAGGTTTTGAACAAATTAGTCAGTTCATCATTTTTTTACCCCAACAATAGTTCATAGATGAGAAATATCTCCAAATAATCTTTGAAAATCATTAGACCTTTTGGGGTCTAATTTTTTGTAGCTCTATTTTATATCCTAAATAATTAATAGAATCTCCTCTTTGTATCTTTTCAGGAGCAATTTGTAATCCCCAGCAAGGCAAAATTTTCTTTACTTATTCAAACATTCTTTCTAAAGTATCTGCATTTGAGTCAGATAGTAAAATATCATCCATATAAAGATAAATTATAGATTTAGGAAATTTTTTACATATCACTTCCAATGGCTGTTGTACAAAGTATTGGCACAGAGTTGGGCTATTCAACATTCCCTGTGGGATGACCCTCCATTGAAATCGTTTAACCGGTTGAGAATTATTATAAGTAGGCACTGTAAAAGCAAATCTTTCTCTGTCTTTTTCTTGTAAGGGTATTGAAAAGAAACAGTCTTTTAAATCAATAACTATGAGAGGCCATCCTTTTGGTAACAGAGTAGGCAAAGGCATCCCAGATTGTAGAGAGCCCATTGGCTGAATTACTTTGTTAATTGCTCTAAGGTCTGTTACCATTCTCCATTTACCAGATTTCTTTTTAATAACAAATACAGGGGAATTCCAAGGGCTGGTTGATTCTTCAATATGATGAGCATTTAACTGTTCTTCTACCAGCTCTTCTAAAGCCTGGAGTTTCTCTGTTGTTAAAGGCCATTGCTGGACCCATACAGGCTTGTCTGTTAACCATTTTAAAGGTAGAGCTGTTGGTATCTTTGGAAGATCTTCAGTTGTTATTCCCTGTTCTTGTATAATATGGATGGCTGGTGACCACTCATTAGAACAATATCTTCTAATATTTCTCTCAGTAACATGTGCTAGTTTATGATTTGTTTCTGAGATTGGAGGGATGTTAATCTGAGTATTCCATTGTTGCAACAAGTCTTGACCCCACAGGTTCATAGTTATGTTAGCCACATTTTTCCTCTCTGTCCTTTTGGACCTATACATTCGAGCCATCTTGCACTCTGTTTCACCTGAGATAATGTCCCAATTCCTAACAGTTGAACGTTTACCTCCTGAAGAGGCCAAGTTGGATGTCAAAATTCTGGTGCAATTATGGTAACGTCCACACCTGTGTCTACCAGACCAGACAACAAAACACCATTTATTTTTATCGTTAATTTTGGTCTTTGTTCATTAATAGAAGTTTGCCAAAAAATTTTCTTTATGTTTTCTCCTGAATTTGTTATTCTCCCTGTTTCATCATCCTGACCAGCATGATTTATTCCAATAGGCATTTGGTTATTTAATCGCTCAGAGCAGGGATTTCCTCTATGACTGCAGGAAAGGTTTAAACTGGATTAGCAATGGGGGCCTGCATGAGACCCCTCTGGGAGTTTCCCGAAGACTGAGGCAAAGGATTACCCTGTCTGTCCTTTGTTGATCTACATTCATTGGTCCAGTGTTTTCCCTTACCACACCTTCTGCATACTCCAGAAGGAAGGGGCATTCTGTTGCCATTGTTCCTTGAAGAAACATTGTTTCTCGGAATGACCTGTCTACAGTCGCTTTTCAAATGTCCTTGCTTTCCACATCCAAAACATCTAACATTCCTCAAAACTTTTGAAATTGCTTCTCCTTCCCACATATCATCATGCTCATCAGCCTCAACATTAACCTTATCTCTAATCCAATCTTCCAAAGGTGCAGATCTTGCCTTTAACGGACTGATTATTCTTTTGCATGTTGCATTCATATTCTCAAAGGCCAAAGATTCAATTGTTGTTGCCTTACTAGCTTCTGAATCCAAGACCATTCTCTTTACTGCTGAAGCAAGTCTTTGTAAAAAATCTGTAAAAGATTCTATTGGGCCTTGCATAACCTATGTAAATGACTCAGATTTTTTTCCTGGTTCCTCAACTCTGTCCCATGCATTCAAGGCTGCCGTTCAACATAAAATTAGGGTTTGGACATCATATAAACATTGTGTTTGTACTGAAGCATATTGGCCTTCTCCAATAAGCTGATCCTGGCAAATTTGTATTCCTTTATCCCTCCATTGTTTTTCTATGTTTTTAGCCTCATCCTTGAACCATGTTAGAAATTGAAGTCTCTGGCTGGGTTCCAGAACAGCTTGTGCAAGGTCCCACCAGTCCTGTGGTACAATCCTATTATATGTTGACCAAGAGTTTAACATTTGCTTCACATATGGAGAATGCATGCCATAAGATACTATTGCCTCCTTACACCTTTTTAAATCCAACATTTCAATTGAAGCCCAAATATTTTGTGTAGCCATTTGATCAGGCATCTGCTGTACAGTTACAGGATAAATTAAGGGTGACTGTTTGAAAACAGGCATTCTTTCTGTAACCTTATGATCTAAACTTGAAACAACTTCGCTGTTAATTTCTTCTGTCAGAATTTTTACAGGTTTAACAAGTTTTTCTAAAGCTGTCATCCTGGCACTTAAATTGACTATGTTTTTAAATTGTAAAAGGAGGATAAGCATAGTGATAAACTGCATAATTCCAACAATACTAATCTTCTCATATAGTTGTTCCATTGTCAGACTGCCTAAAATTTCGAACAAAACCCAATTTTCTTCCAATGCACACATAAAACCCATTTTTTTAATGTGGAAAAAAATTCTCTTTTAATAGTTTCCTTTAAAATATTTGATATATTATGACTTACCAAATCTGCATAGAACAGTAGAAATCCAAGGAAATTTCAAAACAGCCACCTAGTGTCCGAGGTGTAAATACAGAGAGAGAGAGAAAGAGAGAGAGAGAGAGAGAGAGAGAGAGAGAGAGAGAGAGAGAGAGCACGCAAGAAAGCATAGCTGGCTAAAGCTTAAATCCAGTCACGTGTTCCCTCTTGAGCCGAGTCAAGGCTTGGCTCTGGCTTCCTTAAGCTCTGACCACGTGCGTTGGCTTTACAGGTGGGGCTCTGTTTGGCAGAGCAGGCCTGAGTTGTTTGTAGCACCAGCTTTAAGCAAGCAGCTCACTGGTTAGTCTGGCCTGAAGCCAAGCAGACCTGGGCCCAGGCTAGGAAGCTGACCGTCCACTCGGACTAGTGAGCCGGTCACCCAGGCTGGAAAGGGCCAGCCACCCTTGCAGGAAAGCGGACCTGCTGCCAAGCCAAGTGGTTTTTAATGGATTCTTGTCACGTTGGGCGCCAGATGTAGATGTAACCAACCGTCTTATTAAATAAGAAACACAGAACCAATGTAAAAGAGAAAGCCAAGAGATCAGAGCTCAGAGCTAAAATCTCACCCTTCCTCCTGCGGTGGTCCTAGCTTCCCAAAAAGAGAGCTATTTCCTGTGTGTCTGTCCTTTCATAGTATTTTGTTCTGCCTTCTCATTGGTTGTAAACCCAAACACATGACTGTCTTGTCACTGTCTGTATGTACAGCCCTCTAGGTCTTAAAGGTGTATGTCTCCAATGCTGGCTGTATCCCTGAACACACAGAGATCTATGGGATTAAAGGTGTGTGCCACCACCACGACCACCACCACCACCACCACCACCACCACCACCACCACCACCATGCTCTGTCTATGGCTCTAATAGCTCTGACCCCCGGGCAACTTTATTTATTAACATACAATTAAAATCACATTTCAGTACAAATAGAATACCACCACAAATATTATTTCCACAAATTATCTTTCAATAATTCAATAAGAAGAATTTCAATAATTCAATAATTCAATAAGAACTATTGAATTCAATAATTTCAATAGTTCAAATAAGAAGGTAGAAACTAAGAAACTTTGTTTTCTTCTACAGCCCTTGTCTTATCCATCACAATGATCTTAAATTCCTATTCTGATCATTATAACATCTCTACCATATGCTAAATGTGATTCTGGTGTTTATCTTGTCTCATTAGATAGTGAGGTTTTTGTGCATCTTAATATACCTCTTAAAATTTGATGATATAGGAGTATAGTGTAAGAGAAAGGTAAACATGTTTTTCATGTGAAGTTTTAGATGCATCTAATTGGAAAAGGGTATGTTCAGAGTTTTCTGTAAGTGGACCAGAGGCTAACATTTCCTCTGATTTCAATCCTGTGGTAAGTTTTGAAGAAATTTGAAGCCTTGTACACTGTTGTCACTAGTTCTGAGTCCTGTAGTGAGCCTGTATCCCTAAGCTGTAATACTGACAAATACTTTTCCACTTCTTGCCCTTGAGATGCAAAGGCTTAAAGGAACTGTAGTGTGATATTTCCCTTCTCTCAAGTTCCTTAAGTTGTGGTAAAACTTTAGTTATATAGGCACTGTTAACCCTTGGATCATGTTTTGTTAAAAGAACAGACAGCACTGATTGAGTATATGCCAAAATGGGTATTTTGCCATAAGATGGCTTTTTTTTCTTCTTAGAATATGGTAAAGCCCCTGCTGGAACAAGTCATGAAAGTGGGATCCACTCAATGTCATGACCTCAAAGATGAACATGGAGAATCACTTGACCTCTTTATTTCTGCTTTTGACTGTGAATTTGTTTCTTTGATTGTGTTGTTGAAGGAAGGTAGCAAATTCTGGGTTTTTAGGGCTGCCAGGGACCAGACTCTCACCCCAACTCCAGTACCAAAACCACACTGAGATTCCATATCATACCTGCTACAATTTTTAGTGTTGGTGTAGATGTAGAGAAAGAGGAATGCTAGTACATCTCAGGTAGGTAGCAAAATAAAGCAATTGCTGTGAAAAACAGTATTTACATTAAATTACTATGTGATCAAGCAATTGCCCTACATATATGCCAAGAGAACTAAAAGTAGGGACTCTAACAGATATCAACACACTAATGGTTATAGGAGAATTATTTACAATCAAATGTTCTTTGGCAGATAAGTACATGAATAAAATGTACCTAAAATGGAATATTATTCAGTTTTAAAATGAATGACCTCTTGCTACATGCTGTCAACACAGATATATCTGAAAATCTTTATGATTAGGAAAAGAAACTAGACACAAGGATATATATTGCATGATTCCCTTCATATGGTAGATCCAGAATGTGTAAATTCAGTCACAGAAAAAGTAGCAGTCTCTATATGGAAAGAGGGAAATGGAAATGACTCACAGTGAAAATATTTAAAAATTGGATAATGGTAGAGTATCTGGTCACACAACTTTGTGGATATACAAAACCCATGGAATTGAATAAGATGATGTAATTTGTCATATGTGAATCATGTCCCAATAAAAAATACAATACAATAATGGGTAAATGGACAGAGATAGACATATTTACCATAGACAGTGTTAAAACATTGGTTTTGTTAATAAAATTACAGGTTGCTTTATTATGTGCCTGTTCAACTTAATAGAGATTGAAAATACTCCAAATCTTTAAATATTCCTCTGAAGCTTTAAAAATGGTTTATTTATTATTATTGTATATGGGGGTGGTCAGAGAACATCTTTCTGGAGTTGGTTATCTCCTTCCACTGCGGGATCTGGGGATTGAGTTCAGACCATCAGGCTTTCATGAAGTTTTCCTGATGAGCCCTTTTGCCAACCCTCTCTGAAACTTTTTAAAAACAATTTCAAAAGATTTTATTTATTTTTATCTTATGTGTATGAGTGTTTAGCCTGTATGTTAAGTGCATAATTTACATACAGCATCTATGGAGACCTGAAAAGGGCACCGAATCCCCTGGAGCTGGAGTTACTGGTGGGTTTAAGAGACTGGATATGGGGGCTAGGAATTAAACCTACTTCCCCTGCAAGTGCTTTTACACGCTTAGCCATCTCTCTAACCCCTCTCTCTGAAAACCTTGAAAAATAACTTCTGATATATCAAACAACGTGGACACATCTCCAAAGCATGTTCAATGAAAGAAAGTGAGGCTCAGAAGCCTATGTGTTGAGTTACTTTATGTGAAGTCTAAGCCCAACTAATGGCTGGCTAACTGTGATATACTGAGCTGGGCCATAGATTCAGAGTTGTAGTTTGGGAAGATGAAGAGCTTAAGTAAATTAACAGTTGTGGTCATCGAACAACACTCAATACATTTAAAGTCACTGACCTATACACTGAAAATGGTTAAAATTCTGCTCTGTATAGGTTATCAAAATTTATCACTAAAAGCTGGACACAAATACAATATTTGTTTCCATTTTAACAAAATTCTACAATAGACAACATGAATGTAAATTGGTCAGAAGTGTGCAAAGGGAGCCTATAGGAAAATCAGGGTGGCTATTACACTTGTGCACACAAAGAAAAAATTTGCCAAGATGTCACTTTACAGTATATAATATATTTCAGTTACAAGCAGAAAGATTAGCATCCAAGGAAATCTGGTATGGACAAATTGCTTGCTCGCTGCTAAGTGTAATGTGTATCTAAAATCCTAGCATTTGGCACTCAAGGAGAATCAGGTGAGGTAGTTCAAGGCCAGCCTGGCTGCATAGTGAGACTGTCTCAAACAAAATTAAAATAAATAAATAAATAAATAAATAAATAAATAAATATCATCTGCTTGCAAGAATTCCTTGATTGTGAAGCATGTTTTGCATTAGAGTAAACCAGAGAACAGGTTGGGGGTGGGGAGGTTGGGGAATCACAAGGCATACCTATGCAGGGTCTCAGTAAAATAAGGAAACTCTGCATTTGAAAGAGAAACAGTTTTGTACCTAGCTCCAGCCAGGTGGGCCTGGTAAGCCAGACCTGTGAGTTCTGGGATTCAGAGGAAACAAGATGGGGAGAAGGAGCACTTCTAGGTTTCTGGGCAGGCAGTGAACTAATTATGCAAAGGTGAGGGGCCAGCCAGCTGAGCAGGGACTGCAGCTTCCTCCACTCACCAATGGAGTTGAAGCTGAGGCTGGACACTTGAAGGAGAACTTTGGAGCTTTGTTCTAGTAATAAAAGCTTCACCCCTTCCATTTCCTCTTGGATCTGGCACTGCTAAGGGCCTGGAGAACAGCAGCTTGGAGCATCAGGCCACAGTACCTTTATTTTGAACACTTTGAAGTGTCTCCCAGAGCAATTCTTTGGCAAAATGAGAGTGGGGTATAGGTAAGAGGGCTGGGGGCTGACTCTTAGCCAGTCTGTAAGTACATATGTAAGCATCAATTTCAGACAACCAGTAACACTTCGCAGGAATTTTGTACTCAGGGTGCAGAGTATGGGGCCTGAAGACCAGTAGACCTGCTAGGGTAATAATGGGGAGCTAGGTTCACTATAACTTGTGAATTGATGGCTAGCTAAGATGAGCTCAGTCTGCCAAAGCCTGGATAGACCAAATGAATGTGCATTACTGTCTATGTCTATTATATGAGCATGTGTTAAATGTGCATATCTTTAAAAAACAAACAAACAAACAAAACTGGTCTGGTAAGATGGCTCAGAGTAAATGTACCTGATGCTAAGCTTGTTGACCTGAGTTTGATCCCTAGAACCCACATTTTAGAAGTTGTCCTCTGACATCCACATGCACACAGTGACACACACGTAGCCCCTGCAACACACACACAAAGTAAATAAAATGTTAAGTCCTTTAGGACTAGCAGAGGTTTTGCTCAAAATAAATAAAATTACATATATATGTAATATATATCATGGTTTCCTAGTATATATTTGAAATTTTGAACAATTTCTTGTTCCAAAACATTCTTTTGAGACTGTGCTTCAGAGATGAGGAGGTTTACCCAGTGGCTGGAGTCCTGTCACTCATTCTCCACTCCTCTGTCTCTTTGTACTATCACATACGCTCTTCTACTTGATCTCTTCCTTTTCTAGGGTTGTGGCAGGACTTAAGGCTAGCTTTACTTCTTCCACAGGGGGAAAATAGCACCCAATGAGAAGAAAAGTGTAACATCTATGTGCCTCCCTACCCCCATCTCATCCAGTGTGCCCACAAACCTTCTCCCCAAAGTTTGCTAATTAAAATAATCAAGGTGAGAGAGGTTCCAGGTTGCTGCAGGCTTCTGACAGAGATGGAATTTGCAGGGAAGTCTTGTCCCTCCAGGCCAGTGCTCCCCCACACACACACACCCTACACAACCTCCCCCTCCATAAGTAACAGAAGAAATAAATGTGTGAAGAAGTCACATATTAAAGCAACAGAACCACTTTTATTTAATTGCTGCCACAAATGCAGAATAAAATTAAGGCAGTACAATATATTTCATTTTTCTCCTTACAAGCTTGTGTACAGTAAACTTTGATTAAAGTGTTAATTTGAATCAGCAACTGAAATTTCATTTAAATGGCAGTTTGTTCTTGAGTCCTGAAGGAAAATTACTTTCAGGACTGTCATGAGACTAACTGCTTCACAGACTTACTGGTGCTAGCAGCTCTTCCTCCCAAGACAGGAGGGTCACAAAGACAAGGCTTTTTAATACTCCATTTGTTTCTAGCTATCAGTTACTACTCAAATTCCCTTTAAATGAAAAAGAAAGATAAAAAACTGATGGTATCAAAACATTGAGGTGTTTAAAAGAGTGAGGCCGGGCGGTAGTGGCGCACACCTTTAATCCCAGCTCTTGGGAGGCAGAGCCAGGTGGATCTCTGTGAGTTCGAGGCCAGCCTGGGCTACCAAGTGAGTTCCAGGAAAGGTGCAAAGCTACACAGAGAAACCCTGTCTCGAAAAACCAAAAAAAAAAAAAGAGTGATTATGAGTTATAATTTACAAACGTAATGATAATTGCCACTCAGAGTTCCAAACCATAAGAAATTACTTGCAAATGGATCTATTTCTATAGAAATAAAAGAATGTACTGGCCAATGCTTGAAAAACCCAAATGACCAAAAATGGGGTAAAAACGTCTCATCATTTCCAACCAAATCTACAAAAATCAGCACCAAAGTTTAAATTTACACAAAATAGAATCAACTTAGTATGACATATCATTCCTTTTGCTACTTGATTTGTCAGGCATTAAAATGTACTTTAATAAGAACTTATCTAATTCTATTCTTCAGATAGGGTCATGTTTTGTCAAGTGTTTGCCCTTCATCCTAAGTCCTTTTCTGACTGCCATTAAAGGTACAACACAGAGTTATACACTTAGAACATAAAGCTGTGAGGTCACAGTCACATTACAGAGCTGACCACCAAGACAAGCTGTCACATTAGAAGCAAGTCACATTACAAGCTGACCCCAACCCCTGGGAATGGGAGAAGAAAGCAGGAGGCAGAGGAAATCAGCAATTGGGAAGGAGAGCTTGAAAGAGTCATTGAGGAGGATCAAAACAGCAGACAGTTCAGAGATCACTGAGGGATGAAAGTCAACCTTACAAGAACAGCAAGGCTTAGGAGTTCAGAATCACAGATGTCACTTGGAAATTTGATCTCTAAGATAGCAATAATATACACATACTTTCAAGTGTACAAGGTGCCAAAGAGGAGTGTACTTGAAAAGTAGATGGAACTTCAACTGTGTCTGGGAGTCCATGTCTGTGTGTGTCAGTCAGTGTGTCTGTGTAATGGAGATATCTCATGCTGGATTGCATAAGCTGGGCAAACTGTAAAGAACACTTTTCACACAGCCATCTCATCAGAACAATCGGAATCATCAGAATCATCATCAATAAGCAGGACATTTCGGCAATCATCAGTGGCAATGGGGATTACTGTGGGGTCAGGAGGGGTGGCAGAGGTAGCAGCAAGCTCAGGGAATACAACGGGAAGGCTGGAGGCAGGTTTAAGGTGGCTAATGGTGGTCATCTCAAGGCAATGGGAGGCTGAGATCTCAGGGAGATCAACAGCAGTGAGCACAGAATGGCTAGTGGTGGCAGGTTCAAGATAGTCAACAGTGGTGGTTGCAGGGTGGCTGGTAGCAGGCTTAATGTAGCCAGCAGTGGATGTAGGATGGCTAGGGGAAGAGGCAGCAGAGATATGGTGACTAGTAACAAGCTTGGAAGCAGCCCTGAAATGGACAGAGTCCCCTTTAAAATGGACAGAGGTGGGTTTGAGATGGACCAAGGCAGGCTTGAAATGGACAGAGGAGGCTGGCTTAGGGTAGACAGAGGCAGACTTGGGGTGGCCAGAAAGAGACTTGTGATGGACAGAGGCAGGTTTGCGGTAGGCAGAAGTACACCTGGTTTGGGGTTTGGAATGGACAGAGACACGATCAGAGTGGACTTTTGCCACATCACTAGGCAATAGAACATTCCGGACATTCCGTGGTATTCCTTCCACAGCAAGACAGGTACAGGCATGCTCTTGTTCTCGGGCTTGGTCACAGGCACGGACATGGGCACAAGTGAGAGCTCCGGTTTCCCGAGTCTCCCAAATGTCAGTGATGAACAGGATAGGGTGCCGCAAAGCATGAAAGATGATCCAGTATTCTCGTCGGAAACTCTCATTGAGGATACCATAGATGACAGCATTGAAGCAGCTGTTGAAGTAGGCTGCGCAGTAGGCTGCAAGATAAAGCCAGTTGGGGATCTTGCCTGCCATATCTTTTGGGCTGACAGCCACCAACACAGTGAGCACATTGATAGGGCACCAGCATACTGCAAAAAGAAGGAAGATCACAAACATGGTTAGAAAATTTCGAACCTCAGCAAACTGGTTATCAGGATTCTGTCCAGCTGGGTCAAGGGCTGCCAGCACTTTGATCCAGATTTTGGTGTAGCAATAACCGACTATGATGAGAGGAAGGACAAAGTGGATGCAGACAATGGTCACAGTAATGATGGGGTTGTTCGCATAGTTGAAGATACAGGAGTAGGTGCGAGGATCATATTCAATGGTGCCAATGTACATGTTAGGCAGGACAGCCAGGACAGTCATGACCCAGGTAGTGACCAGGTAGATGTAAGTGTTGCGCAGGCCGAAGATCTGCTTATATTCAAGGCTGTGGCAGATGTAGCAGTAACGATTGATGGCAATGGCCGTAATGTTGAAGATGGAACCAACCACACTCAGTCCTGAGACCAACCCGACTATCTGGCACTGGAGCTGACTCAGATCCCAGCCCCCAACTGACATGGCATACAGCATCATAGGGTAGGGGTAGATGGCGAACATCATGTCTGCCACGGAGAGGCTGGCCACAAAGATGTTGCCTGGAAAACACGAGAGGAAGGAAAAGAAAGAGAAAGACTGAAATCAATGGTTAATGTTTGGAGAGCTACCTCCCCAAAAGGAAAAGGCTAATTTGATGGGTGGCAATTTAGAATACTAGATTTCTTTTGAAGAACAATTTTCTTTTCTTCTTTCTTATTTACAAGAAAGTCCCAGCAAGTTTGGGACACCTGCGCTTTGCCAACCTTTTGTTTGTTTTCAGTGTCATCCTTGCTCCGAGAAAGAAGTGAATGTAAGACAGAGTGAGCGAGACAGCACATAAGCATCATAGGTGTGTGTTGGGGGGAGTCCTGCTGATGCCATTTTAGAGAATACCGCTACACCACATTTCCTGCACTGGAAGAGGTGGGGAAGGAAGAGTGAGAGAGAGGGGAGGTACATGGAGCTGTCCAGAAGTAGAGTCAACCTAAAATTAACCCTCTTCCTTATGAAGGAAGACCTACCTACTGAAAGAGACCACCCTGAGAAGGCCTTGGGGGCTTGTTCAAAGAGATCAAATAGTACAGTCTGACATCCCAGTGAAACACTGGCCATTCCCCAGCTACCTTCAGAAAAAAGCCTAAGAAGAGGGGAGAACCCCTTTAATATCAAGTCTGAAGTCAAAGAAAGTCATCAGGGGAAAGGAGAAATCTCTCCAAGTGTGGTTTTACCCTCAGCCATCCTGCACAGACTCCTCTTGAGCCAGGCTGAAGAAAAAATAGCTGTGGGTAAACCCTGCCTTCTGCCCTGCCCCATTCAAAGGACAGCAGTACCATATATACAAAAAGTAGGCGAAAAAGGCCAAGTGCAGGCACAGGGTCCTCTTTCTTTGGGAATACCTCATTGCTAATTAGCTTTGGTTTGGCAAAATACTGCGCTTTGTCCTGAACTGGGACAAAATGAGGGCTTTTTAAAAGGACACCAAGACTTGCCCTCCGTGCTTTTTGCCAAAGGTGATTCTTTCTAGGATTTTCCCACAAAGTAATGAACTTCCAAAAGAAAAATAGGAAAGAAATGTCAAAAGCCTTAAAACCCACAACAACCACAAAACAAATTTTATTTGCAATTTATAAGAAAAGAGAAAAGGAAGAAGAGGAAAGGAGAGAGAAAAAGATGAGCAAGCTTTCGGGGTAATTGTCCATGTTCTGTGGATCTGTCCTTGGATACTGAATCAAGAGTGAAAGGTGAGGTCCAAGGCTCAGCCTCGGGTCTTTGGGTTACAAAGAAGAAATCAGAAGCTCTCACAGGAGTTTGAAAGAAAATTTTTAATGACTCTGAGTCTGTCACTGAGTTTTGAAACTTGTTCCCACTAAGCAATTCGCTAGGACGCTGTCGGCTCTTTTCCACAGCCCCTGGCTGAGGGTCTACTTGGTTCCCCACCCTCCCAGATTTGTACATTTTTCCAAGCAGCTGAGATCTTGGAAAAGACGATCCAGGGCGCCACCATCACCTTCCCTCCCTTCATCTACAGCCTTCTCCCACCCACACTGAAAACCAGACTCACAGCTTTCCAATCCTCTATACCCCCACACACCCCGCTCTGCACAGGTCTCAGTGTCCAGCACTTTCCCGCGCTGTTCCCCTCGGATCTGCCTTGACAGGCAGCTAGAGGAATGTGGCTCGCTGTTGACACATGGAAGCTAGGAGGCTCTTGTCTTGCCTCCCCAGGAGCACTCAAGCTGCCCTCCCGCCTTTCCTACCTGGTTCTGCCTCCTCCTTCCCCACGCCTGCCGCTGCGCAGAGCTCCTTTGCCCCTCCGCCGCCCTCCTTGTAACTCCTCAGTACAGACCTCCGGATGTCTGCTGCCGCCACTATCGCCACCACCGCCTGCAGGGTCCAGCCTGTGCTTGTCCTGGGACAAGCAGATAGAGCTCCATTCCAACGGGCTCAGACCTCCCTACTAGATACTTGGGCGTGGTGTCTGCACTATGCCGTGCTGCCTGAGAGCAATCTGGGAGCACTGGGAAGCTGGTGAGTGGAGTCTCAGTTGGCTTTGTGGGAAGCCTCAGCATTGCGCTGCTGGGAGCAGCCGCGGCAGCAGTGAACTTCTCAAAGCCTGTCGCAACCCGCTGCTCTTTCAGAGACAGTTCAGCTTGCAGTGCCTCTAAGAGGCCGTCCCTCCGTGTCCAGTTCGGCCGGCTGTCCCCTGGTAGCAATCAAACTCTCCGTTCCTGTGCCGACTCCCTCCATGTCCGGTCTCTCCGACCAGACATGGGTTGGCAGGCTGCTGTGCACCCTATGAACCTGGGCTTTGCATTTGGCTGCCCCACGCTAATTTCCTGAGCTCCCCAAGCCCTATGAAGCTCGAAGTTTAGGGAAAACCGGCAAAACGTTATCCCTACCGCCCTCCAGGCTTGGGAGGAATTTAGGAGAGGGGATTGCAAACTGCTGATCACTAAATAGGGAAAAAAAGGGCGACTTACCAGAATTTTGGAGCTTCTTGTTCTTGGTCACAGCCAAAAGGACCATGGAGTTGCCAATCAGGTCTAAGACAACAGTGATAACCATTGCGCAGAACATAAAGGTGATTAGCGCTGGTGGGTAGTCAGGCTTTGGCAGCTTACAGCCAATGCAACCGAATGGGGTGGGAACCGCCTTGGAAAGTCCCATGTTGCTCTTGGGAACCATGGCCATCCCTCCTAAGCAAGCTCAGTTTCCTTGGTGAATCCGTACAGCAAATACCTGCTCTGTCACCGGGAACTCCGGGAGCTCCTGGAGCTCCTGGGAAGCATGGTGCTCTCTGAGGCTCTGGGAGCAAATGACAGCTCCCCGCCCCTCTCAGGTGAGCTTTTAAAGCCTCAATGAGCGGCTAGCCCCACCTCTAGCCCCTGACCAATCAGAGCTCTTTGGCCACTCCCCACCCCACCCCGCCTTAGAGGAATCCACTGAAAGGTGTCCTCTTGCTTCTGACTACCTTATTTGTGCTTCTCCTACTCTCTAGTCAGCCCCACACGCCCCTGTGAATCCCCTAGGTACTTTGCTTTGTGACTAGCTCTGAATTGCTAAGCATCCATTTCTAGCAAGTTCTCCTTCTCTCTCCAACACAAATACCTGTTAAAGAGATGTAGCTTTTGGAGAGGGCTCATGAGGTGCTTCTTGGGGTCTACTGCCAGCCTAATCAAGTGTGCATCCCCCCTTAAGGTGTAGGGGACGGCCAGCGACCCTTTAACCCCACCCCCCACCCCCCGGTACCCTTGTCTTTACAAATTCCTTTAGAGGTTTATCCTACTCCCCACGCTCTAGACTGTCCATAGCTTTCTGTAGCTGGTGAGGAACGCAGGACAAGTGCTCTCTCATCTCCCACAGCAAATTGAGGTCCCTATACTCTAAGAAATTCTTCCTGCTCTGGGTCGGACATTCCAGGAGCGGATCTGCTCCTGTAGCTGCTGGACTTGCACTCTCTGTGGGGAAATGTACTCTGTGCTGCACTTTAAAAGCCCAGACCAGGTCTGCACCCCGGGAACTGGGAAGAACAGAAGGTGGTTGCTCAGCTTTAGGACGGGAGCTGGACCCCTTATCCTCCCAGTTACCCACAGCCTGACGATAGGAATTTAGTAACTGCTTTAGGTAAAGGTAAAACCAGCAAGAAAGCCTCTCTCCTGGGTTCCTGCTCTTTGAACCAGCCCTGGGAGAAGCGGTCAGGCTTCTCTCCCTTTCTCTGCACTTCCTATCTGGTAGTACCTAGGAGTCAGAGAGGTGGGGGATCTGGGGCACTGTGGCCACAAACCTGTTGTGGCAGAACCTGGCCCAGAGCAAAGAAGCCACAGGAGCATCCGCAGCCCCCAGCCCAAGGCACAACGTTTGCCGGCCTGTCTATTTTTTCACTCTTAGCCAGGGACTCTTTTTTTCAATCCCTTCCTTTTCAGGCTGCACTTTCACACCGCGGGTCTCCTTCCCCATAGATACAGGCACCAACCGCAGTGAGTGACCAAAGGGGAATTTGGATATTGAGGCTCAGACACAAGGGCTCCTTTCGGACACTAGATGGTCCAAAAGCCTGGTCAAGGAAGTGGATTTCAGATGACTACTAAAAGTTATTGATCATGTTAGGGAGCCTTGAAGCAAAGAGGGAAAAAAAAGACAAAAACCCTGAGGTAACACCTGGAGAGTCGCTGTGCAGACCAGCCTTCAGTCCTCCGCATGACTGATGGATTGCAATGGCCGGGAAGTGTAGCCATCTGGACATTGCAACACTCTACCCTGGGTGGGGGGCGGTCACAGGGACGGGATAGGGCAAGTTTCACATTGTACTTCAGCGCATTTACAGACATTCAACTGAAAAAACGAACACTGCTGGTAACTAAAATCCCACAATTTGTCTAAAATGCTAGACGAGAAAATGCGTTTGCGAGCTAGAAAAAAAGTCCCCATCCCCATCCTGGCTCACAGCTGAGAACCTGGAGCTAACGCCCACCTCCTGCCAGGAGCTTTTTCACATTTTATTATCTGTTTCCAGGCTGCAACCCTGGCCCGCCTCAGCCAGGATTTTACATAAAAGAACCACAGCCCAAGAGTCAGCTTGAAGTACTCATTCCCTACTGTGCGCCTGGACAGGAGGCTAACAACTCAAAGCCTGTCCACTTCGTAGACTATGTAAGAACGATGTTAGGCTCAACGTAAGACATGATTCTGTGAGAATTCAGAACCTTTAGCTTGCAGGACCCGAAACAGTTTTGAATTCAATAAACAGACTAGAATGGAAGAAAAATGGAAAGCAGATTCTTAGGGGCTGCAAACACTATCCTCTCCGTTCCCTGCAAACATCTGGAAGGCTGTGGCAGACTATTTGGCCAGTTATGCTCCAGTGTGAGAATTGTGGAGCTGAAGTGGCCCTGAAGCTGGCAGACCCTGGCGCTGGAAGCTAGCCTTGAAAGCAGAATGAAAAGCCTAGGGAGTGAGGAGCAAGCCCGAGAGTGAGCTGAGGTCTGACCCCTGCCCCATTTGGACACTATTTGACCATGACTTCCTGGAGCTTTGATTTTTCAACACCAAGGAGCAAATACTTTAATAATTGCTGGAGAAAGAATTCTGTTTCTACTTGAATTAATTGTTATTTTTATGAACTAGTTTAATACAGATTCTGAACATCACCTCAATACTAAGAAAAAGACGTGGATATTAAAGCTGTCATATGAACACAAATGAGGGAGAAAGTGGGGCCTGCTTACAGGGGTAAGTAGGACAAGTCTCATGTATAATAAATTTGATGACTTTGGAACATTTAAATCGTGACTCCTTTGTGGGTACAGTGCAGAGTTTGTGATTTTAGAATCTAAAGGCATTTTTAAAAATTAGTAAAGCCTCCTTAGAAGTCTTTAAAACTAGGATAGACAGAAACAGAGACTTGAAAACTATTAACTATTAGAATCCCAAAAGGAAGACCTGGGGCCTTCTCTCAATGGGTGCTTTTAGTTCCAGAAAAAGTGACCTTTCTCAGCATATAAGCCAGCACCTGTGGGGTTTGAGCTGATTGTGGTGGAAGATGGCATTTCAGCCTCCAGGCTCTCTGTTTGCTCCTAAGCACTGTAGTAATGCCTTGCCTGTGGTTAGTCAGCTTGCTTGTTTGCTTGTTTTAGTACTAGTTGAACCTAGAACTTCCAGCATGCAGGGTAAACTCTCACAATTGAGCTATATTCCAAGTCCATGAAGGCAGTTTTAAATAAGCATTTTATAGTTTTATAATGCTCATTGGGGATGTATTTTCTCCCGACAACAACATTAAACAGATGGTGAAACCACTATCTAGAGGGATGAAAGGGCTTTCCCTACATTGTGCCAAAGCTAGTAGAGAACCCTTAGCCTTGCTCCCAAGCACCAGCTTCATAAGAAGTGTTCACGTGCTTTGCCATGCTGGAGGACTTGATAAGAGAAATGTTTTATTCTCATTTTCATTATTTTATTGTTTGTTCACTTGTTTTTATTGAGATATAATTCACATATTCACATACCATAATATTCCCCCCCTTCCCTCTTAGTCCTTTCCACATAGCCCAGTCTGATTTCAAACTCACTGTCCTCCTGCCTGAGACCCTTGAGTGCTAGGATTACAAGCATGTACTCACACCTGGATTTTCAATTCACCCCCTCTCTCTTTCTTTCTCACATATTTTCAAAACTGTATAAACATCATCACTATCTAATTTCAAAACTCCTCACACCCTTCATCTGGTTCTCCACCTCCCAGAAATCACCAATGTTCTTGCCTTTATGGATTTTCCATCTAAGCACTTCACAGATACAGAATCACACAACATTAGTCTTTTCTGTATGTCTTCTTTCCCCAACACAATGCTTTGTGGTCCATCAGTGGAAAAACGTGGGTCAGGACTCCATTCCGTTTTATGGCTGAATGATGCTACATTGTGTGGATACACTATTTCTTCTTTATCCACCCGTCAACAGATGGACACATGACTTCTTTCCACTTTTCTACTACCATGCCAAGTATTTCTAGGAACACTCTGGATTCTCTTTAGCCCCAAGAAGCTCTAGGCTGAGATAGATAAGCAAAGGGCCTCTTGGTCTCATTACCACTAGCTCCCATGTTTGTTAAGGGATGTCTTGTGCACTCCAACATCCTCTGGCTAATGTGCTCTGAAATTTCCAAATCACTTGCAAAGGCACGTAACACCGTTGGATCTAATATGCAAAACTGACAGATGAGAATTTGGTATGATTCTAATAACAGTGCAAATGTCTTTTCAGTCTAAACACAAGCAGGGAAGTCTCTGTTTTCACACCTCTGAGATATCTCCCTCTTTGTAGGAAGACAATAGAAACCCTCTGCTGTGGATATCGCTCTGTATAAATAAAACATGATTGGCCAGTAGCCAGGCAGGAAGTATAGGCAGGACAAGCAGAGAAGAGAATTCTGGAAAGTGGAAGGCTGAGGCAGAGAGAGGCCTGCCAGCCACTACCATGACAAGCGAGATATAAGGTACCAGTAAGCCACAAGCCACGTGGCAACTTATAGATTAATAGAAATGGGTTAATTTAAGATATAAGAACTAGATAACAAGAAGCCTGCCATGGCCATACAGTTTGTAATTAATATAAGCATCTTTGTGTTTATTTTATAAGTGGGCTGTCAGACTGCTGGGGCTTGGAGGGGCCTGGAGAGAAAACTCCAGCTACAACTCTCTGAGGATCTGAGTGGGCGCCACTGTCCCTCATGTTAGCACCAAGGAGATACTTGATGGATGGTGGCTGTATTTCACTTGATTCTTAGAAGGAAAAACACATTTGAGGCTTGAGGTGTGCTCAGTGGTAGAGTGCTTGGCTAACATGCATAAGGCCCTAGGCTTCATGCTCAAGACTGAAAAAATTAGTTAAAAGTCAGCTGTTCCTGCTGTGGGATGTTCTGTATTGAAAATGTGTTGCTCTGATTAGTCAATAAATAAAATACTGATTGGCCATTGGCTAGGCAGAAAGTACAGGCAGGACTAACAGAGAGGAGAAAAGAAAGAACAGGAAGGCAGAAGGAGACACTGCCATGACAAGCAGCATGTGAAGATGCCGGTAAGCCACGAGCCACGTGGCAAGGTATAGATTTATGGAAATGAATTAATTTAAGCTATAAGAACAGTTAGCAAGAAGCCTGCCACGGCCATACAGTTTGTATGCAATATAAGTCTCTGTGTTTACTTGGTTGGGTCTGAGCAGCTGTGGGACTGGCGGGTGACAGAGATTTGTCCTGACTGTGGGCAAGGCAGGAATACTCTAGCTACATGTTCCACTTGTCTCAGACCAGCTATTTATCCTCTTTATATCTCCATTACCTCACAGCAGAATGCAGATAATCATAAGTTCAGAATGAGATGTAAGCACTTAGATCACTATTCAGAAACAGGGAAGCATTTAACAAACACGTATTGCTGCAATGATGGTGATTAAAGCTTCTAATATTTTGTTAAAATTGCATTTTATTGCACTTTCATGGAGGACAGGATCTCTTAGGAGATCAGAGACTCTGCACCCAGCTGGCTCAGGCTTCAAGACCCCTTGCCTTTAGTCTGTAATTCTAAGCAGATTGGAGCCAATGGGCACTGTCCAGCATCCCAGCTACTGTGAACATATCCTACAAAGGGATCTGTGTTCTTTGTCATTCTCACTACCTGCTGTACTTTCTGTCTTTTCCACAAGAAAGAACACATATTTCTTGGCACAGAAAGAGCATACAGAGTCATTGGCTTATAGATGGTCAGACCCACAGTCCACAACTAGCCAGGTAAGCTCATACAGGAGAAGCTGGGACCCCATGGAGCAGGGTTGGGGAGTCTGGCCCAACCTAAGGAAACTGTTTTGGGGGAGGTGTAGCTACCACTACAGGGCTAAGGCTGAAGCCTCAAAAAAAACTGAGGAGGGATTTAGGCAAGATCAAATCCCTAGACCTGAGATTCAGCAAGGTCAGGATATCAGCCACCTCAAGAGCAGTTTGGGACACTTGCTGGGTAGGCTATTTTGCAATCAGACAATGTATGGTCACATTTACATGCCAAACTTGGAGACAGTATTCACAATCATTAAGTGAACAGAAAAAAATGATTGCCCTCTCTGATTAAAACCTCTAGGTTTAATTCATCATGGTTGGAACTCCTCTGTCTTCTCCCTCTGCTTGAGTCATCAGGAGGCATCTTTTTCTTTTAAGGCAGTTAGGGACTCAACAAAGTAATTAGCAGCTAGTGTTTCCAGAATCTTAGCACCTGATAAAGCTGCAGCTTAGATGGCTCCAATCAAAGCATGGCTAGAGAGAACAGCAGCACATTAATTACTTGTAGTAACACTTGGACTCTCTTCCCCCTGCACAATATACCTGCTAATTACAACTTAATTAACAGTATCCATTTTCCTGGTTTCTCATTCTAACCAAACATTAAAAGACCCTCCCCTTTATCAATCACCTTTACAACTTGATGCAAAGAGCTGCCTAGTATTGCTGTGGGAGGTCTGTTCAACTCACCTTACACAAGACCGGTTAGCCAGCAAGATCCACACTGGTCCAGAGCCAGTGCATGTTAAAGCATGAAAGCAGGGGCATATGTCTAGGTCTGCCCTTAGGGCTTCTGACTCAGAAGGTCAGTCTTTCATGCAGCCCCAGAGCCTGCACTCCCCCCAAGGGTGCTGGTGATTCTGATGCAAGTAGCCCAGAGACACATCCTAGAGCAATCCCATTCTTTTCCTAAGCACCCCTAGACATTGGCCATGTAATGGGACCAGGTGTGTCAGTTAGTGCCTCTGTGACCAGATACGAAGAGGTTCAGACCTGCTGAAACTTCATTCATGTTTCTCAGTTCATAGCATGTAAATTTGGTCCTCACACCAAACCCCATTCCATCTCTGCTGTGGCTGTGGGGTCTTAGCCCAGAGCTTGACCAGGGGCACTATGCTGCTGGAAAGTTCATCCTAATTATGACTGCCTGATTTGGCAACTAAAAATACAATGAGCCATCTGCATCTCAAGGCATGTGCAATCTTCACGTAAGAGCATCTCATACTGTAGTTAGACATGCTTGTCCTAACTCATCTCTTTTCCAGAAGATTGTGTTTAACTGGGCACCTTGTACTTTATCAGGTAACTCTGAAGCCACCTGTGGCTAATCTAAATGAGTCACATATGGGGACATTAGCTGGTAGAGGTGTTTTCTACATGAGGATCTATGGAGCAAGGAGTATTGAACTGGAATTGAGTGGGTCTGTTCTTTTTCCATTTGCCACCTTGTCCTGTTCCTGAGAGATATTGGTTCAGTATGTTTCTGACTCCCTTTCACCAGCCCCCACTATGGTATTGGAGATGTTCATGATCCATTCTTAAATATATACCTGCTTCCCATTTATCTCATATTTGCAGCTCCTTAGAGTAGTAATTTAATTGAAAATTGACCCTGGCATCTTGAAGCGTGTCTACTATGGTATTTCAATTTGGGCTCACATTCAAAAGTAATGTGTGTTTCCTACCTGTGGCATCTGAAAAATATGGTGAATCTCCAGAACCTCAACATCTGTTTTCCAGAAATTTTAGCTTTTGGACGTCCTTCCCAGAACACTTTCTAATGAATTTGCTGTGTCCTATGTAACCTATCTTCCATATGAGGCCATCTCAAACCTCACATGTAACAAACACCCATATAGCAATTTGACCTGACTTTACAAGCTAAAAGCAATGCACAGTCTGAAATGTTTTACTTCTATTGAAGTGGGTATGTGCTGTAAACAGAGAATCAGAGCTGTCTTCTATTCTGTATCTATCTCAGGCCAAGAAAGTCTCAGGAGTGGAAGGTGAGAATAGTGACTGTATCCAGGCATCACTTCCTCAAGTAAGGTGTGAGAAGGAAGAGGGGATTGTGTTGTACCTTGGGGAGAATATGTGGCTGCCTGGAATGCTAAAAAGCCAATGTATAAAGTGCAGTGAAGCATCCTAACAGGATCACCCACTTCGTAGAAGAGTCACTAGAGGAAATCATGGCATTTTCTGTGAGAGGCAACAATCACACAGGAGCCTGGCTCCAAAAGACTCCAGGATCTCCCCTGTTTTCCATATTGAGAGTTCAGTGCTGGTTAGCCATACTTAAAGCCCCAGAGCCTTAGCTAGAGCAGATGACGTGCTTTGGACATCCTGGGCTCATCCTGAGCTACCCTTTGGAGCAGAATGCAAAGGGAAGCACTTTCTGAGACTGCCTCTGTTTTCTTGCCCTCTATGTTTTGCAGTCCTCGAGAATTCAGGTACATCCACTTCCACAATGGACTTCCTCCCTCTCCTGTCCACCCTGTCAGGATGGATCCAGGAGCTGGACTTCTGGTTAGTGTGGTAGGAAACATTTGCACTGAAAAACAATTGGTCAATTGAAAGATTTCTCTTGTCTGGAGATGGCAGATAAGACACCAGGACCAGGGCCTCATCCTGGTCCTGAAAGGCAGTCAAGCTTCATCTAGTTCTCTTTGTTCCGGTGGCTTGGGTGTTAAGTGTTGATGTCATCAAAATGGTTCTAGGCTCCTGTGCAAGCAGCATGAGACCTTCCTTTGCTAGAAACCATAGGGGAGGGAACCTTGATTGTGCACATAAACTCTCTTTGGCCTTGCCTTTGACCAGGGGTTGATTGAGCAGATATAACAAGAAATATGTTGGGTTGTTTTTGTTGACAAGGCAAGCCCTCCCTTTACGTGGGCTGCCAACAGTTACACTTGGTCTGCCTACGGTAGGGCCTTTTTGGCTTGTTCTAAGATACTCTGCCCTATCCTAAAGTCGTGAATACACACACACACACACACACACACACACACACACACACACATATTCATTTATGTATTATATATATCCATTTATCTTATTAAAAGCTTTGTGATTTTTCTTTCACCTTAAGTCATTAATTTATCAGCTTGTTCTTTATGCATGTATGAGTCAGAATCCAGAATATATATTCAGAAACCCTAGTTACAGTTACAGAATCAGTTGTTGAGGAGCCCATCCTCACCCCACTGGCAGTGTCAGCTCTGTCAAATAGCAAATAACAAATGCCCACATATGTGTAGGTATGTTCTGGGGCCTCTACTCTGTTTCATTACACAATTTTCTATCCCTGTGTTAAAACTGCACTCTGCTAGTTGCTAGGGCTTCAAATTAGCTTGGATATACCGGAAGGCATTTCCTATCACCCTAATCTTCCACAGCATCTTGAGTATGCTTTATCCTTTGCATTTCATATATATTTACAATAATCTTATTAAACTTAAGACAAAAAAAATCACATGTACACACCTCTGCAGAGTTTTATTGGAGTGCATTATTATCATACATTAACTATAGATGTCAATTAATTTAAGGAGATTAATTATAATTTTATGGGTTGTATTTTCTTTAAATTGACACAGGATCTCACATAGCCCAGGATCCTTGAACTTGATATGTAGCAAAGGATGATCATGAATTCTGGTCCTCCTGTCTCCACCTCTGAGGCTAGGATTATAAGTGTGTACTACCATGCTCAGTTTTATGCGGTTCTGGGGATTGAACCCAAGGCCTCATGCATGTTAAGTAAGCACTCTTCTAATTAGGCTGCATTCCACAGCCCAATACTGTGGTTATTAATGTATCTTTCCATTTATTTCAGTGTTTCCCAAAATGAAGTTTTACAGACGCTTTGATGGTTTCACTTTGAGGTACTTCAATATTTTGATGCCATTGTAAATTCCAACAGGCTGACTTATCTTCTTATTTATTTTTTTTCTATTTTCTTTTTTTGGTTTTTTCAAAACAGGGTTTCTCCGTGTGTTTTGGTGCCTGTCCTGGATCTCGATCTGTAGGCCAGGCTGGCCTTGAACTCACAGAGATCTTCCTGCCTCTGCCTCCTGAGTGCTGGGATTAAAGACGTGCGCCACCACTGCCCGGCTGATTTATTTTGTTAATACTCAAAATTTATGTATTGATTCATTAATGTATAAAAATTCAACTGGATTGTTTATTAACTGCATATGTTAATCATGTAATCTGCAGCCTTGGTCAATTTATGTATTAGTTCTAACAGTTTTATTGGGGAATTCTTAAGGGTTTCCTATGAATAATATTTGTATGTAAATGAGGATTATTTTACTTTTTTCTTTCCAGTTTGCATGCCTTCTATTTCTGTCTTATAATTGCTCTGGTTTGAAATTCAAGGGGAATGCTTGTTTGATTGTTGACCTTAAAAGAAAAGCTAGCAGCCTTGCACAGGTGAATGTGGGCTTTATTATCTTATAGTAGCTTCCACTGATCTTTGTAGAGTGTTTTCATCATGACATGGTCTTATATTTTGTAAAATTCCTTTTTTAATATCAATTGAAATTTGACATAAAAATTGTAGAAAAAAATGATGTATTATGTTGTTTTGTCTTCTTTTTGGATTGTGTTTGTTGATTTATTTAGACAAGAACTCTGTGAGTTCGTGTGAGTTTTGATCTTGTTGACTTAGAGAGTATTGTTTCCTTGGTGTCCTCCACCCATTCTTGCTCTTACACTTTTTCTACTTCCTCTTTTGTGGGTTCCCTGCATCCTGAGGGGACAGATTTGATGGAGACATCCCATTTAGGGTTGAGAGTTCCAAGGTCTCTCTCTGCATAATCTCTGTCTGTAGGTCTCTGTATTTGTTCCCATCTGCTTCAGGAGGAAGCTTCTCTGATGGTGGCTGAACAAGCATTGCTCTATGAGTATAGCAGAATGTCATCAGGAGTCATTTTATTGCTATGTTCTTTTAGTAAAACAGTACTGTTCTTTTTTTTTTTTTTATCTCAGGTCCCTGGACTATCTAGTCTCTGATTCTTGGTTACCCAAACAGAGTCCTTCATGGGTTCCATCTCATGGAGTGAGCCTTAAACAAAATCAGATATTAGTTGGTTACTCCCACAAGCTTTGTGCCACCATTGCCCTAGCCTATCTTGCAGGCAGAGGACCATTGTAGATTGGAGGGTTTGTGGCTGAGTTGGAGTTTATCTTTCTCTTTTGGCAGCGCAGTACTAAGATTTTGTAATACCATATTTGAAGACCTTTCTGGGGGTAGAAACCATAGAAATAGTTTCTGTGAGCAGGGCCAGAGTAGTTTCAGCTAACAACCCATGATGTTTCCTTTTGAAGATGGGAACTTCGTTAGAAGAACAAGTGCCCTTTAGGGGCAGTATATTTCATTTAGCTGAATATGATGTGTGATCAAAAGCCTTTTCCCATAGCTCCATCCTGTGCAGAATTGAGAGTTTAGGGAGAAGCATTTCCCCATCTTACTGAGGCTATGTTGGAAACAGGCAGGGCCTGAAGATACAGCTTAATGGCTAAGAATGCTTGCTGCACAAGTATTAAGACTTTAGTTCAGATCCCTAGAGCCCATGGTGCTGTGGGAGGTAGAAAGAAGAGTATCATTTGGGGGGATTGCTGGCATCCAGCCTAGCTAAAATGGCAAGTTACAGGTTGAGCAAAGGACCCTCTCTCAAAGTGATAATGCAGAGTGACAGATCAGAACATTTGATGTTCTCCTCTGACCTTCACACAGAGACACTCACCTGAACATACAAATGTACATACACCACAATCACACAGAGGAAGAAAAGAAAGGGGGAAGGCTAGCACACAACCCAAAATCTCAGGGTTCTCACAGTGGGACACCCTGCTTGACACAACTTGAAAACTCAACACCCAGCAATGAATCCTGTATCTTCAGTACTGTGAAGGAATTCTGGTGCCTTCCCTCTTAGAATTTAGTCTCTTGTATATGATTTAAAAATAAAATCATCACAAAACTTTATGGTGAGTGGAAGACAACTACTCCCAACTCCAGTAATGGTTTATTTGATCAGCAAAGTGTCCAGACACGTGGGAACCAGTCACTAGCTGATTTTCCTTTTGTGATATGATTATCTTGGGAAAGGAAGCATTAAGTGTATGTATGCTTAAGTGGGGTGAAATGCAGCTGGCTTGTCTGTGGTAATGCTTGTTCTCAGAGAACAAGCAACTCGCTGATGATGTTCTAAGCTTGATCTCAAAGGAGGTTGTGGCCAGGCAGGGTCCCCTTGAGGATGGGCATAGTTAGTGGCACAGAGCAATGCAGGGCAGGGTGGAGAACACAGCAGTGAGTGGGAAGCAGCCTGAGTGAAGAGGGAAGTTGTAGCTGCTGAAGAGACTGAGGCTGCCTGAAGCAATATACACATAAATGGGTTTGGCTCCATGCAGTGGCCTAGGAAAAATCAGAAGCTTCTAGAAGCTTGAATATCCACACCCAAATGTTACAAAATGCAAAATGCAATCATCATGTACTGAAAAATCTAGTAGCATAGCTCTGTGCCTGAGTAACTGTGGGATTTGAAAAGCCACAAAGACACTGTACGCATATTTTACATCTTAAGGTACCGAAAAGCTCAAGAATGTAGCTAGAGTTTTCCTGCCTTGCCCACAGTCAGGACAAATCTTTGTCACCCGCCAGTCCCACAGCCGCTCAGACCCAACCAAGTAAACACAGAGACTTATATTGCTTACAAACTGTATGGCCGTGGCAGGCTTCTTGCTAACTGTTCTTACAGCTTAAATTAATCCATTTCCATAAATCTATACCTTGCCATGTGGCTGATGGCTTACCGGCAACTTCACATGCTGCTGGTCATGGCGGCAGCTGGCAGTGTCTCTCTCTGCCTCAGCCTTCCGCTTCCCACAATTCTCCTCTCTCCTTGTCCCACCTACTTCCTGCCTGGCCACTGGCCAATCAGTGTTTTATTTATTGACCAATCAGAGCAATACAGACATACAGACCGTCCCACAGCACAAGAAGGCAAATAATTGGGTCAGTTCTAATTGATGGAGCTGTGCCAAGGGCATGGCCACTCTAACTTCCAAGTCTGTAAGATTTATACAAGGTGACCTGTGGAGGACAGAGAAAGAGAGATAACATGGGGATTTGTTTCATTTTATATGCATGCAAAGAGATGAACGTGTTAAAGCCATACATGGGTTTTGTTATTTCCATAAAGATCACTTGAAGCCTTACAGCATGACTGCACTGATGAGCTGTTTCTTCTAAGAGAAAAACAATATTCCTTAATTTACTGAGAGAATATTATATCCAGATCCCCCAGGGCCACGTGAATGGCAGGCACTCACTGAGTAAGAAAGGCTGAGCAAGAGTCTGCATGTCCTCACCCAATAGCAGGATCCCCTCTCTGCAAAAGCCCTGCAAGTCTGCCAACTAATCTGAATAGATGACACCCACACAGTTCGCTGTCCTGTGGTAGCTGGAGCCAAATTTTCCGACTTGGAAACAAACTGATTTCAAAGTTTTATGAAAATTGTGCTTGCTTTATTTTAACAAATCACTTATGTGGAAAAAAAAGACAATGCCAACCAGGGCGTGCACCACAGAAGTGGACAGATAGAAGGGAGGGTAGGGAAAAAGAACCTGCAGGGAATCCAAAATCCTACCCTTTTCCCCAGAGGAAACTTTGTTGCCCCCACCCCACCCTACCCCACATATAGTCATCCCAGTGTGTGTGATGTTCCTAATATTTTACATCTTAATATTTCTGGTGAGTTGGTGGACATCCTAGTAAAGCAGAGGTTCATTTCCCCCTGTCAAATTTTTTTACATTTAATTTTTTTTAAATTTTCAGACAACATATTTCATTATATTCTTCTCCTCCCCCAAGTCCTTCCAGACCCCGAGGTCCTCTCCACCTCCCTACCCACCTAACTTCATGTTCATTCTACTAAAAATAAACAAACAAAAAACCAAGAAAATAAAAAAAGACCAAAATGCCAAACCAAAACAACAACAAAAGCTGTGGAGTCTGTCTTGTATTGGCCAACAATTCCTAAGAATGAGGCCAAAGCAGAGGTTCTTAATACACACACACACACACACACACACACACACACACACACACACACACACCAGTCAGTTTGGCCTTGGTGCCCTCCACCTTCGTGAACATTCTATGCTGTTTAAATATCTTATTGTCAGACAAGATCTTATGCTGACTCTGAGACTCCCAAGTGCAGGAATCAGTGCTTACACATCCTGAGAAGGTTCATGAAGAATGGGCAAGCAGCCTATTATGGCAGATGCCAGTAAGGTTTAGCAGCCAAGCTAGTCTGACATCAAGATGTTTAAACAGCTCCAGTCTGAGCAAACAAGGTGACTAGTTAGACAACAGCACCCCTAGTGTGCAGAATGGCAGCATGCTTGGCAAAGAGCAAGCAATTAGGACGGAAGGCTACAGATGATGGGCACATTAGAAAAGTACAAATTTCCAGCCAGTACAGACAGCTGCTGTTCATTTAAAAAAAATACAAAACAACAACAACAAAAAAACCCCAATTATACCCTACTCCTGCTAGCCTCCCAAGGATGCCAATATCCAAGGCCTCTGTGCTATTGGAGTTCAGACCAGAAATCAGAGCTTTGGAATGCAAGATCTGCTCTGCCACAAACTCACTTTGGAATCCTGGGATGTCACTTCACTCTTTGTCATCATGATTTGTTCTAATCTGCCCTATTGCTTTGGGAGCACTAGTGGAGGCTTCTTAAGCCAAATTAGGGCCCATTCCTTACATAGAAAAAAAGGCAGCTTCCTTATATGTACTTGCTCTCTCCTCCCACCTGCTGAGAATGTAGACATCCCTGCAGCTACTTGTCTCCAGGTACAAATCAGATAGGGTGGGGACTCAGACAGCAATGGACTATTGGGTCAGTTCCCAGAGCTTCTGGGGGCTCTACAGAGAAGCTCTGATTTGAGTCAGTGAAAATTTTGGGAATCCATTTCTCTGTTCCAAACGTGAAAAAAGAGCTTTCAAGTTTCAGTACAAAGAAAAATATGCAGTAAGCCAGCCGTCCTCCACACTTAGCTAAGAAGAGAAAAAAAAGGGTAGTTCTGGTGTGAAAAGGGGGTCTAGGAGACTAAGTTGACACATCTTGAGAGGAGGAACAGGAGATCTGACCTTGGCAGTGATTTATCTGTCACTGCTGAGATGAGCGATCAGGCTGTTTAGGAACTCATAGCAGTGCCAGCCTGGCTGCATAAGAAATAGATCTTTCTTTCTTTCTTTTTTCTTTTAACAGTGTAAGATAAGATTTATTCAAATAAATCTTGTACAAGCATGCTGTCTACGAAGTAAAAATTTTGATGTAGGAGTAGCCTAATTTGCTCTGTAAAAATAGTGGATTTTTAAATTTTTTTATTTTATAATTAATTTTACATATCAGTGACCTCCCTCCTCCCACCTCCCCAAGCCTTCCCCCCAATCCACCCCCACCCCATGCCCACCTCCTCCAAGGCAAGGTCTCCTCTGGAGAGTCAGTACATTCAGTTGAGGCAGGTCCAGTCCCCTCCTTCCTACACCAAGGCTGAGCAAAGTGTCTCAGCATAGGCACTAGGTTCCAAAAAACTAGTTAATGCACCAAGGACAGGTCCTAGTTCTACTGCCTGGGGGCCTCCTAAACAGTTCAAGCTAATCAACTGTCTCACTTATCCAGAGGACCTGGTCCAGTTCCATGGGGACTCCTCAGCTATTGGTTCACAGTTCATGTGTTTCCATTAGTTTGGCTATTTGTCTCTGTGCTTTTTCCAATCATGGTCTCAATATCTCTTGCTCATATAATCCCTCCTCTCTCATACCAATTGGACTCCTGGAGCTCCACCTGGTGCTTGGCCATGGATCTCTGCATCTACTTCCACCAGTCACTAGATGAGAGTTCTATCATGACAGTTAGGGTGTTTGGCCATCTGATCACCTGAGTAGGTCAGTTCAGGCTTTCTCTCGACCATTGCCAGTAGTCCATTGTGGAGGTATCTTTGTGGATTTCTGGGGACCTCTCTAGTACTCTGCTTCTTCCTATTCCCATGGGGTCTTCATTTGTCATGGTATCTCTTTTTTGTAGGGCAAAGGACATGGTCAACAAGACAAAACGACAGCCTACAGAATGGGAAAAGATTTTCACCAACCCCACATCTGACAGAGGGCTGATATCCAGAATATATGAAGAACTCAAGAAATTAAACATCAAAGTACCCAACAGTCCAATTAAAAAATGAGCTACAGAGCTAAACAGAAAATTCTCAACAGAAGATGCTCAAATGGCCAAAAGACATTTAAGGAATTGCTCAACATCCTTAATCATTAGGGAAATGCAAATCAAAATGACTCTGAGATACCATCTTACACCCATCAGAATGACTAAGATCAAAAACACTGAAGACAGCTTATGTTGGAGAGGATGTGGCGCAAGAGGAACACTCCTACACTGTGGGAATGCAAACTTGTACAACTACTTTTCAGATCAATATGGTGCTTTCTTAGAAATTTGCGAATCAACCTCCTTTAAGACCCAGCTATACCACTCTTGGCCATATACCCAAGGAATTGTTCAATCATACCACAAGGACACATACTCAACTATGTTCATAGCAACATTATTTGTAATAGCCAGAACCTGGAAACAACCTAGATACCCTTCAACTGAAGAATGGATAAATAAAATGTGGTACATATACACAATGGAGTACTATTCAGCAGAGAAAAACAAAGACATCATGAGGTTTGCAGGCGAATGGATGGAACTAGAAAATATCATCCTGAGTGAGGTAACCCAGCCTCAGAAACACAAACATGGTATGTACTCACTCATAAGTGGATACTAGATGAAAAGCAAAGGATAACCAGACTGCAACTCACAACTCCAGGGAGGCTACTCTCCCTGGAGGACCCTAACTAAGAAAGACACAGGGATGGCCCAACTACAGAAAAATGAATGAGATCTACATGAGCAAACTGGGGGTGAGGGAGGTAATGGAGGGCAAGGGTTGGAGGAAAGAGAGCTTAGGGGAGCCGGAGGTCCCAGCTGGATCAGGAACAGAGTGGGAGAACAAGGAAAGAGATACCATGATAAATGAAATAGAGCTTTCATTCTCAGCAAGGCCACAGATGAGGCAGTGTGTCATTCTTGGTGCTGGTGCGCCCTCTAGTCGTCAAAAGAGACCATGACATCATTAAAGTATTTGGAAAGCTTGGGCAGTACACAATCTGGGTTTCCTTGATCTACCCAAATTTGCCCTCAAAAATGTAGGCAGCACTGTTCACAATATGGTTTCATGCGTGCTGCTCTGCTTAGCGGAGCTCTTCTCTGGCAGCACAAAAACTTCATGAGCAACTCGGAGAAGCATAAAGGAGGCTTTTGAAAGTACCATTAGTGTCTCTTGTTAATATTTTAGGTTTTGTTTTCTTTTGTTTGAAACAGGGTCCACTCTCCAGTGCTGGCTTGCCTGATAACTCACTATGTAATCTAGGCTGCCTTCAACTCATCATCCTCCTGTTTCAGCCTTCCAAGTGCTGTGATTTTCAGTATGTGTCACCACATGTAGCTATAAAAGTTAAAAATTTAAATTACATTTCCAAATTATTTGTCTATCAGGAAGCAGTTGGAATAAAACTTGAAATTAAATCAATATTAAGATTATGATTTATTTTCAAGTATATGCCTGCAAAAAAATAGAAAAATAACTGGGTCATATGGTAGTTTTATATTTTAGTGTTTTGAAAAACATCCAGACTGGATTCCATAATGGCTGTACTAGTATGCTCCCCCACCTCCTCTCCAGCATTTGGTGGTATCTGTTTTCTTGATAATAAACATTCTGACTGTAAATGAGACAGAATCTCCAAGTAGTTTGAATTGGCCCTTCCCTGATGACTAAGGATATTTAATGATTTTTATTTAAGTATGTTTATTGATCATTTGTATTTCTTCTTTTGAGAACTGTCAATTCAATTCATTTTTCCAATTATTAATTGTATGGTGACTTTGATGTCACTTATTTACTGGGCATACCACAGAAAATCTCACCCATTCACATCTGTGCTGCACAGTTCACAGTCCAGTGTATGGAACCACCCTAGAGGCCTGCCAACAGATGACTGTATAATGTACTCATAGCTGTTATCAGACTTTCTTTGGGACTGCCAGCCTGCAAATAATGCTATGGAGATTTATTATTAATTATGAAAGCTTGGCCTTTAGCTTAGGCTTATCCCCAACTAGCTCTTATAACTTAAATTACCCTGTGTTATTAATGTACATTTTGCCACATGGCTTTTACCTCTCTCCCATTCTGTACATTCAGCTTGTTCCACATCTCACTGGCACCTCTCTGTCTCTCTTCTTCCCAGAGTTCCTCTCTCACCTCAGAAATCCTGCCTATTCTCTCCTGCCCAGCTATTGGTAATTTAGCTCTTTATTAAACCAATCAGAAGGCCCCTTAGGCAGAGACACATCTTTAGAGTGTACAAAAAGATTATCCCACAACACATAGCCTAAAAATGGTTCTTGTGATATTTTGGTGAAGAATGTGGCTGCTTTTTGCCCTTGTCCAAAAAGTTTGCCTGAGGCTAAAGTGAAGAGTTTTAGATTAATTCTGTTGACAGAGGAAATCTCAAAACAGTGTAGTATAGACTCAGTCATGTGGTTATTCGTGGTAACTCTAATAATGATTTATAATGAAAAGGAGCAAGCTGGGCAAGGAGATAAACAGATTAAGAAATGGAATAAAGGGAGTGGTGACCCCAGGGAAAGATTCTACCCAGTTAAGTGGGTTAGAGTATTTATTTGCTGGTCTTGCAGAGGACCTGAGTTTAATTCCCAATTCCTACATAGTGCCTCACAACCATCTGTAGCTCCAGTCCCAGGGAATCTTATGCCCTCTCTTCTGGCTTCCTGGACCACTAAAGATATACATACATTCAGGGAAATACTCCATAGCAGGAATCTTAAAAGTTCTTATTAATAAAATCAAACCCGAGGCAAGTTATTGGAGTCCATGCTGGTAGATCAGAGAGACAGAACAAGCCACAGCTATCTCACCTCGCCGGATCCTCAGCTGGTCTTGTCTCCTCAGACTGGAGGCCTCTGAGTCCTCATCTGGAATGGGTCTTGGCTGAATTACTGCTCAAAAGCCTGAATGCTTAACCAGCCAAATGCTTAACCAGCCAAAAGCTTCTAGTTTCTGGTCCTCACGCCTTATATATCTTTCTGCTTTCTACCACCACTCCCTGGAATTAAAGGCTGGCTTTCTGGGATTAAAGGCGTGTGTCACCATGCTTGGCTATTTCCAATGTGGCCTTGAACTCACAGAGATCCAGAGGGATTTCTATCTCTGGAATGCTAGGATTAAAGGTGTGAGTGCCACCATTTTCTAGCCTTTGTATCTAGTGGCTGTCTGTTCTCTGACCCCAGATAAATTTATTAAAGTACACAATATTTTGGGGAACACAATACCACCACAATACTCCTATACATAAAAATAATAAAATCTTTAAAAAGTTTCTGTATTATAACTCAATGATACTTTTTCTAGAATACTTTCAAAGAAAACAAGAAAATATTAAACAAGGATTTTTATACACGAAAACACACTAGAGGTTTGAGATAAAATTCTTGTAGTGTTTCTAGAACAACAGGATAATTATGATTGATAATAATTAAATGGTTCAAAATAGCTAAAAGAGAATAGCATTTTGAACATTCCTTGCACAAATAAATGACATATGTCTGAGGTAATAGATATGGTAATAAAACTGATTTAATTATTACATATTATAAATATACAATGAAAGGTCTGACTGTTCCCCATAAGCAAATATAACTATGATGCCAGTTAGGAATTTCAAAAACTTAAGACTATATATATACATGGAGACATTTTGAAATCACAAATACTAGCAGCAACTGAAACATCTAGAAACAAGGAGATGTTTCATAAATGCAACTATGAATCAATAAAGAATGTTATATTTACAATGTTATTTATTGATCTGAGCTAATGCTTATACTATATTAAAACAAAAGAGCAGGATACAAAATCTTACACACAGAGGAACCTCAACAGCTTGTGTATAAGGGAATAAAACCCACTATGTTAGCTCCCAGTGTTGATACTATCATTAGGCTGCTGCTCATGCTTGCTTGGTTTTTACAAGCCTCCTGCAATAGATATAAATTACTTTTATAATAAAATGTTTGTTTAAGCATTTAAAAAGCTACATACAAGCCAGGGCCAGTGGATGATCTTGTGCAGTCTTAAGGCAATGAATGAATATAAACTGGAGAATGTTGACGGAACACAGGATTTCTAGCTAAAACTGAAGAACCAATTAAACAAGTTGTATTTAACACAGTGGTTATTTGTTTAACATACTAGTAAGCAATGCAAATTATAATATGGTAAAATGTTAACACTACTGTGCTGCTTCCGTTTTTTTCCAACAGAAAAGCACAGTAGTGTCATGCTTAGGGGAATTGCACACAACTCTTTTGTCTCATTCTTATGGTCAGCTGGTGCCTTGGCCATTTCGTTGTTCAAGATCTGAGTGCTATTGGCCAGTGACCTTTCTTGAAAAAAGAAAGAAAAAAAAATAGGTAATCTGCAGTAGATTTCCTCCAAGCCTCCTTTCTGTCCCCACTGGCAATCATCTATACTTATTACCACCCTCAAACTTCTTTTTACTTCTACCCAGAACTCTGCCCTAAATCCCATGCCTTCTTTTCCAATTCCTTGAGGACCGTCTCACCTCAATCCAACTCTTATAGATTTGGTGTTGCATTGGATTCTGACTATGCTACTGACCTTTCCCAGTAAGAAACTTGTTGCCTGTGGTGGTTTGAATGCAATTGGTCCCATAATCTCATAGGGAGTGGCTCTATTGGGTGGTGTGGCTTTGTTGGAGTGGGTAAGTCCTTGTTGGAGTCACTAAGTGTGTCACTATGGGGGCAGGATTTGAGGTTTCTTATGCTCAGGATACCACCCAGTATCTCAGTCAACTTCCTGTTGCCTGCAAGATGCAGGACTCTCAGCTACTACTCCAGCATCCATGTATGCCTACTTGCTGCCATACTCCTTGCCATGATGATAATGGACTGAACCCCAAAACTGTAAGCCAGCCCCAATTAAAGGTTTTTATTATAAGAGTTGCCGTGGTTATGATGTCTCTTCACAGGAATAAAAACCCTAGGACAACATGCATGTATGAAAGTGTCACAAGTCAACCAACAATTTTGTATCCTAATAAAAAGTTAATTAAAAAAACAATAGAAAATAATCAGGGCTGCATGTGAGCATACACTTACTGATATGACTACTAAATAAAATATAATAGGCAGAAAAGTACATTTCCCTTTATGCAAGTAGCTCCACATTCAATGCATTGGTTTTTCCAATCTGGACCATCTAGAATGCTTTCCCTTTGTTTAGCATGGTTGTAATTTTTTTAAGCAGTAGCAGCAAATTAATGAAGTTGTATGTCTCTACTGGGACACATTTAATTTACTGAGTAGAGTATTGCTGTTGCTTCTTTGTAGCTTAAAAATGTATGACTTGCATTTTAAAATAAATATTATAACATTATTTGCAGACAAAGTATAAAAATTATCCAACTGACTGAAATAAAACTAGGGTAAATTTAATGGGAGAACTGGAATCTCCAAAAAGTCACATTTTTCTCATAATTTTAACAACTGCTTCAATCCTTAAGAATTCTCATTGCAGACTACACCAGATTGTAAAACGTTTGTTTTAAAATGAAATCTGTCTATTAGCTTTCTTAATAATCATCTTATCGTACAATCAAAATTAGACTTTTTTGGCCTGAAAATAACACATCCTTCAGGTAATGTTTAAGACTTACTTAGCATCACAGGTAGTGTTATCGTGAAAAAAAAGTAAGGATGGCTTTTCTGATTTGGAGATATTTTAATGCTCAAGAAGCTAAGGCAGAAGAATTACCATAAATTCAAAGCTACTGATAGATTCAGGGAGAGGGGAGTCATTGCCTTGCCTTAAGCTGTAGACCTGTTGATGACCCCACCAGGCCCCAGTGGATAGTTCAAAACAAAACATTACACACAGTTAAACTGAATGAATCACAAAACAAAAGCAAGAAATCATGGATCTTGGAAAAGGACTGATGGGGTGGGAGGGAGATACAAGAAGGTAAGGAAGAAAAAGTGACTCAAATGCATTGTGTACATGTAAGATTTTCCAAAGAGCTAACTTAAATTTTAAAATGCTTCTGGCCACAAAGAATTAACAGAATCTTCCATAAACAACCACAAGCTGGACAGAATATGTGAAACAACTAATTTTAGATGTTAGACAAGAGTTAGTAAATGCCCATTGTATCTCGAAAAAGAAAGAAATGGGGTGAGCCTAAAGTGGAGCAGGGAGGAAGGATGCAGATAACAGGATGTTCTTTTTTTTTAATTTATTTTTATTTGATGTGCATTAGTGTTTTGCCTATCTGTATATCTGTGTGAGGTCCCTTGAAACTGGAGTTGCAGACAGTTGTGAGCTGTCATATGGGTGCTAGGAATTGAACCCAGGCCCTCTGGAAGAACAGGCTGTGCTCTTAACCACTGAGCCATCTCTCCAGCCCCCACAGGATGTTCTTGAGTTGAAGACTGTGATAAGAGTTCAAAGAGGCCGAGCAGCTGGGAGGTATGGAACAGAGCACTATAAATGGGGTACCTGCCAGAAGAACACCAGCAATCTGGTGTATTTTAACTGGAATTATTCTCAGATTTCTTACTTCAATGGGAATAAGAGAGAGTTTCTTCAACACAGGAGAAAAATTGAGGAAGACACCAGAAGATGGAGAGACCTCCCATGCACATGGATTAGTAGGAATAATACTGTGAAATCATCCAATCAAAACAATCTAAAGATTCAATGCAATCCCCATAAAAATTACAATGCAATTCTTCACATAAATTGAAAAAAAAAATCTTCAAAGTCATATGGCAGTACAAAAGACCATGGAGAGCAAAAGCAACAAGAACAAAAAATACTGAATGTGTCACCTTTCCTGATTTCAAGTTCTACTACAGAGATGCAATGTAAAAACAGTGTGGTACTGGCACTAAAACAGACACACTGATCAACGGAATAGACTTAGGACACAGATATAAGCTCACACTCCTACAGCCAAATGATTTTTGTTTATGAAGAGGCCAAAAACACACATTAGAGAATAGAGCATCTTCAACAAATGGTGCTGGTCAAGCTAAGTAACCATGTGCATAAGAATGAAACCTGATCATTATCTCTGCACAAAAATCAATTCCAAGTGGATTGATTAAAACTGGGCTATATAACTGAACAGGGAGTTCTCAAAAGAAACACAAATGGTTAAGAAATTATTTTTAATGTGTTCAACATTCTTAACCATCAAGGAAATGCAACTTAAAACTACTTCAAAATTTCACTGTATTCCAGGCAAAATGGCTAAAAAGACAAAGGACAACAAATGCTGGTGAGGATGTGAGGAAAGGAGACCACTTCTTCCCTGTTAGTAGAAGTGCAAACTGGTGCAGTCACTATGGAAATTAGTTCCTTAAAAAGTTAAAAGTAGATCTACCAGGGCTGGAGAGATGGCTCAATGACGAAGAGTACTTGTAACTCTTGAGAAGACATGGGCTTAGTTCCTAGCACCCACATAGGGGCTCATAACCATCTACAACTCCAGTTCCAGGGGATCTGACATATTCTTCTGACCTGTACAAGTACCAGGCATACACTTGGTGCACAGACATACATGCTGGCAAAACACTCATACACATAAAATAAACAAATCTAATTTGTTTTTTGGTTTTTAGAGACAGGATTTCTCTGTGTAGCCCCAGCTGTCCTGAAACTCACTTTGTAGACCAGGCTGACCTTGAACTCACAGACATCTGCCTGCCTCTGCCTCTTGAGTGAGTGCTAGGATTAAAGGCCTGTGCCACCACTGCCTTCTTTAAATCTATTTTTTAAAAAAGAAAAGCAACAGATCTACAATATGATCCAGTTATAGCATTCCTAAGCATACAGCCAAAGGATTCTACATCTTACTACAGAGATTTTTGATTATCCACATTCATTGCTGCTCTACTCACAATAGCAGGAAGTAGAAACAGCCTAGATATCCCACAACCAATGAATGGATAATGAAAATATGCTATTTATACAATGCAATGTGATTCAGCTGTTAAGAAAAATGAAAATATGAAATTTGCAGGTAAATGAAAGGAACAGGAAAATATCATTTTGAACAAGGAAATTTTGATTAATTATACAGGGATATACACATGTAAAAACTTTCAGAACTATGCACTCAAATGAAAGTATTTTGTAGAAGTTATACCTCAAATAAACTTCTCTGTCTTTGTTTCTAGTGAGGCTTTCTCTGCACTTGGGAAGCAGAACTTTAAGCAGATGAAGAAATGATGGTGAATGTGGGAGCCCGTTTTCAGGTTCCTTGTGCCTTTACCCAGCAGGTTCCCATAGAGGATGATTAGGACCACAGGCCTGAGTGCAGGTGTCTGAGATGGTCTGCATTTGGCTGTGGTGGGGGAGGAGGTCTTTTGCTCCACCCCTTGGCATCTCTATAAAAACCCTGGGGCAGAGAAAGTCGGGGGCCCATTGGAAAAGGTTCCAGGCCCTCTCGAGGCTATCCTTTATTTTCTATCTGTTTATCTCCACAAGATTCTCTGCTATAAATCCTTCTAATATTTCCTGCTGCTTGCACTCAAGAAAACTCTGGGAAGCTGTGGGGTTGGTGGGTAAACGCCCCCAAAGAATGGCGCCATGAACAGGGACTACAGAAAAAAGAAAAAAAATAAGGGGGTGACTAAAGAAAAAAAAAGGACTACAGAAAAAAAAAGGGAGACTAAAGACAAAGTAATAGGGACTAAAGATAAAGGAAAATAATAGTTTTATTACAGAGTTTTTGGCAAAAGTGTGAGTCAGCCCTGCCAGTGGAAAGGCATGCCAGTGTTATGGAAAATTTGAGGGGCAGGGGTTTTATCCTCGAGAGAAAAGGAAAGCAGACTGGAAGGATGTCCAATGCTGCAGCGAAATTCTCTTCTGTCAAAATTTTCTATCTTCTATCCATTTCTCCATTTCTACCTATGAAAAATAAGTATAAGGTATAGGGTAGTAATATAGTGTAGGAAAAACTTAGAAGTGTAAAATCGTGCAGAAAAAAGATAAGTAAGGCAACTAGACAAAAACTCTTCAATTTTCTAACTTTGGGGGCTATGAATGCAAACTGGGGGGAGGTCTATCTTTGGGCTTTACAGATAGTAAAAAAGCTCTTCTTTGAGCTTATGGGGAAGAAAAAGTTTCCTATGGAAGCTTTTGACCTGCAGACAGCTGAAATGCTAAGTCCAAGCAGCAAGAGGAAGTGTTTTTTCCCTGAGGCAAAAATGCGGGTGTAAAAAGCCAAAGTTTAAAGTTCAGAAGTTTGGGGGAAAGTTGGTCTTTCTCTCTTGGGGGGGGAGTCTTTCTCTTAAACTATAAAGCTTTTCTTGGAAAATTTGAGGGGAAAATCTCTCTAAAAAGCATTAATCTTTCTCAAAAGCTCTCAAACTTAAAACTAAAGCCATTAACTTTCTCTCTCAGAAGGACAAAAATTAGAATCACATGAAGATATTAGTATGGGGACCACCTGTGATTAGCTCTAAGGAAAACAACATACTTCTTAAAACAGCAAAAACCTCTCTAAGTTCTTTCAAGCTTTAAAAATCCTCCCTGCAATGCAGGAGGCAGAGACAAGTTCCTAAAAACCTCTCTTCTAAGCTCTGTCTCTTCATGCTAGTAAAAGACAGTGGGTCAGAGTACCCTGAGGGAAACGCTTGGGAGAGTGTGGGTGAAGAGCTACAGAGAGCCCAAAAGGGCAGGAAACTTTACCTGAGAAAAGCAAAAAAGCCAAGCTTTTCAGTTACAGCCAAGCTGAGGCATCAAGGGTTTTGTTTCTGAGTGAGTGTTTCAGAATGAAAAGATGCTCCTAATCATCCTAATGCAAAGATCCCCTGAAGCAATGCAAACTGTTAGCATTGTACCCTAGCTTTTGACCAAAAACTCAGAGGTGACTGGCCAGCGTCTCTGAGTTGGAGTGCATTTTGGGGATACTAGGTGTTGTGCCCAGATAGTGACCCCAAAGAGACCACCAAGGACGAGCATACCAGAATGCAAAAGCAAGGTTTATCTGTTACAAGTTGCAGGACAGGGAACTCATCTCAAGCATTCACTGGCCTCTGCACAGTGAGGCAGGGAGAAGTTCCTCTTTCTTGGGGAAGTTAGTTTTTATAGGCAAAACCCATAAAATTTCTTAGAGGGGTGGGGTTAGTACGGGTCTATCCTTGATTGGTCCAGTTTTTCCCTGGCCTGCACTTTGTCTTATTTTACCTTATCTGTTTGCCCTGTAAGGAGTTTTACAACTCATCTCCGGGGTCTGGTCATGTTATCTCTGGAGAGGGGCATCTCGTAGTTACCACCAGACACCCTGACTTTGTTCTTTTGAAAACACCTGTCTTTACCCTCTCCAGGAAGGGGGAACTGACTCATTTTTAAGATATCTCTTTCCTCAGCTCTTTTGGGTTTCTGGGGAAACTGTGTCTGGGTCTTTTATCTCCAGTGCTGAGATTAAAGGCATGTGTCACCATATTCCCATCCCATTTGGTTTTGAGACAGGATCTCTATAGTCCAAACTGGTCTGTGTTATGCCCAGATCGCCTCCCCAAAGAAGCCACCTGAGACTTTAGGTACAGAATGCAAAAGCAAGGTGTATTCTAAGTTTACAAGCCTCAGCAGGAACGCTCCTTCAAAATCTCTCTCACACAGCAGGGAGGCTGGAAAGAGCACTCCCCTTTCTTTGTGAGGCTAGTTCTTAAAGGCACAGGACCATATAACTCGTTTTTCACAACCCGCCTCCCTTTTTTAGTCTTTTGGTCAAATATCCTGACTCTGTGTTTTTTTTTTTTTTTTTTTTTAAGTCCCTGTAGCTGATATTGTCACCTGCGAAAAAGGGGTCTAAGTTCTTATCTACACTTAGGAATCCTGGTTTAAGCTTCTCTTTGTCTGTAGGGGATAGAATGGTGTGGGGGGGGGTTTACTGAGGTTTCACACTAGGGTTCCTGCAGTTGTAAACTTCCTGGAGCACAGAGCTGAAGCAGGAAGATGCAGGACCCAGGGGAAGATTGCTAATGAACAAACAAAGCTAAAGCTGGTGGGAATAGCACAGTTGTCCACTTTCCTACAAGTCCTGGGTTGATAGGTCCACAGCTGCAAAAAGAAATCTGAGAAAAGCTTTTCTATCAGAGAAAGGACCTTTCTGGGAAAACAGTAAAGCTGAACTGTGTCTGAAGCAGTCGTGCTGCTGAGTCAGAACACTGTCTGGAGAAAGAGCCCAGCCAGGGCAGAACAGAACTATCCAGGAGTAAAGCTTTCCTTTCTATCAGAGAAAACTTCTCTTTGAGAAAAGCTTTATTTCAGCTGACTCTCTGAGATGAGGGAGTGTAGCCCTGAGGGGTGATTGCCTCTGGCATAAGCTCTGTCCTTGAGCACCCAGACAAGCAAATGCAACCCACTGGGGGACTGGGCCAAGTGGAGGCCTGTTGAGGCAAAACACCTGTCCTAATGGGAGTTTAGAGATGGCAAAAACCTCCCTTGTTAGGTTTTCAGTCTGTACTCAAACCACACAGACCCGGAAAACAGAAACGGACAAAAAGCTCCTACCTTCAGTAGCAGGGAAAGCCGCCACTGTAGTGTCGGAAACTGTTTCTGGGGTAGAGGGGATAAACTGAGACCAAACTGGGAACTGTCTGGGAGAAAGACTCTGAAGAAACAGAAGGGACAGATTCCTCCCCAGAAAATGCATGACCTAACAAAGCTGCTAGAATTTGAGGCAGATTCGGGGGAGGGGGAAGCCCCTACCTCCACAGGCAGCTACCAGAGGTACAGAGATACCTGAAGCTCTGCATCTGGGGGGCAGGGGTGAGGAACAAGCAAAATGAGAATAAAATCAGTGGGAGAAAATGTCTCTGAAGGAGCTATGGAAAAGCTCTATTGTAAATTTTTGTTTTTCACTGACTGGCTAAGGCAAACACAAGCCCCGAGGAAAGTTACCATCAGAAATTGCCCACCTCAATGCATGCTAACGAGGCAGGTGTGGTTCTGATTTGGGGCCAGTGTCTGATGAAGGAGAGACACCTGTTGAAGCCAGCTGAGGAGAGAATAGAAATCTCCCAATGTCCCATAGCTGAAAATGTAAAATGCTTGTTCAAATCTCCCGTTGCAAAAGCAAAAAACTTTGTTCAAACTTCTGGGCAAGAATTTGTAAGCAAGTCTGATAAAAGAGAACCAGTAGACTCTCAGACCCAAAAAGAACTATGGGAAATGAAGTCCAAAAGCTAGCTTGCAATAGGGACTGATATAAGAGAAATGCATTCTGGGAAAGGTAGTTTTTCCGCTAAAGATGGCGACATTGCCCTGAAACAATTTTGTCAGCTCGAAAATACGTTCATGGTAAACTTAAAATACAGCTTTTAAAAGAATAACGAGGAAAATCTTCTAAGAGTTTAAGTGTCAGTTCCAATGAAAAATTGAAAGGATACGGAACTAGGTGCTTTGCGGTTTGGGGCTCCATTGGTAAAATGCCTTATTTACCCTAATAGCTGTGCAAAGTTTTTACGGTAGTTGGACGACAAAAAGCTACCTATAAGAGCAAACAAGCCACTTTAAAATCCTTAAAACAAGGGAAAGCAGTTTATACACTGAATGTTGTCTTAGATATGAAGAAACTTATGTTGAAATTTAAAAAGTTCTTTGCCTTTTGAACAAACTGCCTGCAATGAGTAATTTATTTGCAAATCTAATTAGGAGACAAGGAAACAGGCATTCAAAAAAGAAATGACTGCTTTATAGATGGGAAACAAACTTCAGAAAACTAGCTGTCTTACAAAAGAGTTGCTTCTCCTAAAAGTTCCTTATAAGAAATCAATGCTAAATATCATAGCTACTAATAACATCAGGAGTTAAAGCTAATGAAATGAAAATATTAAATCCTGAAAATGCTTTTTCTCAGAGTAATCTAATGAAGGATTTCATGAAAGAACATCTATGTTCGTGACTCCTTTGAATAGTAACAGTTTCAGTGAAAATATTGAAACTAACAACAATCAAGTCAAAATGTTTCAAGAAATTCAAGACGCTATTCCACAAAAGAAAGCTGCCATGCTTTGTGGTCCATATTAGAGCTCACTCCAATCTTCTTGGTCCTTTAGCTGAGGGTAATGCAATGGCTGATAAGTTAATAAAGATAGTAGCATTATTCCAAGTGGAAATGGCTCAACAGTCACATGCTCTTCATCAAAATGGCAAAAGTTTAAGAAAGCAATTCAATCTTACCAAAGAAACAGCTTGTCAAATAATTAAACGATGTGGGATATGTCCAAAATATTTTCCTGTCCTTCACTAAGGGGGTAAACCCTCGAGGTCATCTTCCTAATCATCCTATGGCAAATGGATGTTACGCATATTGCAGAATTTGGCAAATTAAGATATGTACATGTGACCATTGACACTTATTCAGGATTTTTAATGGCTAGTGCACAACCCGGGGAAGCTACAAAACATGTAATTATGCACTGCTTGAAGTGTTTTTCATATATAGATATACAAAAAATTATTAAAACTGATAATGGTTCTGGATATAGTAGTAAGGCATTTCAACAATTTTATACCCTTTTTTACCCAATGGGAAATCATACATAAAACAGGTATTCCTTATAATCCTCAGGGACAAGGTATTGTAGAAAGGGCTCATAGCAGTCTTAAAATACAACTTCAAAAAATAAAAATAGAAAAGGAAGAAATTTACCCCCAATCTCCACATAATGCATTAAATCATGCTCTTTTTGTTCTGAACTTTTTGAATGTGGATGTCTATGAACAGTCTGCCACAGATAGATTTTGGCACAGTGGCACCCAAGTGACTTTTGCTCAAGTGAAATGGAAAGATCCCTACTCAGGATTATGGAAGGGTCCTGATCCTGTTTTAATATGGGGTCGAGGACATGTTTGTGTTTTTTTCACAAGAGGAGAATGAAGCTGGGTGGTTACCAGAGTGTTTGGTAAGGAGCATGGAACTAAGGAAGGTCAGCTCCAATGACATGCCTATAAAGGAACCAGAATGAAAGTGGCTCAATTAGTGTTTCTGAGGTTTTGTCACTGGTTAATGCAAACAGTGAGGAAATAGAGTTCAGAGCTGTGCTGCTTTTGACTCTACTAGCGCCTTTATAAAAATACTTTATATCACCTAATAGCTGTGCAGTATTTGGCGAAGACCTTTACAGCAGCTAAATGTGATAATTTCACCCTCAGCGTCAAGTGAAGTTTTTCCATAGAACAAACCAAAAGTACTGCTGTAATAGAAACGTTTGTCTAAATTAAAGTACTTAGGGGAACTATTATGAATTTGGGTGAAGGGACGGCCTCTGGTTAAAAACTGTTTACTGCTGACAGTGCATCTCTGCTGGTTCCAGAAGGGCTGAGAGAACTGGCAACTTTGGAGTGTGGCTTCATCCTGGGAAGGTTACAGTCCCCTAACAACAACTATCACAATTCTATAACAACAATCACTAAATCCCAGTGTTGTACAGCAAAGCTGACTACAAACTCTAAACTTTAGAAATGATGTACGTACTTCCTGTCTAGTTAAGAGAATCTTTTTAATAGAGATAGTGACAATAATTAAGAGTAAAAAGTAGAAAAATGAAAATATGTGAGTTTGTAGAAATTCTGTCTTGTTAGATCTGTGTTAAGGAATCATTAGGTGTTTGCTAAGTTAAATATATGCTAATGGTAGCCCTATATAATTTTGTAAAATAGATCTATAGAGTTCCTTTAAGAATATAAGCTTGCAAGAAGTATCTAAGGTAGTCTTAAGACATGTAGTAATAAGCTTGTAAGAAAGATACTAGTTGTAAATATAAGTTTAAATAAGAAATAAGATAAGAAGTATATAAATAAGTAGATGTTAATATGTCATATGTGAGTTTGTAAAATGTGTAAATGTTGTATGAGTTTATACTTAAGCACATGTTATATCTGAGTTTGTGAAAAAGTGTAAATATTGAGTGTGAATCTATGCTTAATGTATATGGTGAAAGAACCCGAGACACAGAAGGTAGTGTCCTAGTAGACTGCAAAGTAGGCAGTCTGAATGGTTTCCAAAGCTCCAGAAGCCGCTAAGAAGCTAAGAATGGTGGATGCCAGAGCCAACACAGCAAGGCATCTGCAGCTGAGATCTGTGGAAAAATCCACTCAACACAAAAACCTGAGCTAACATCAAAAACGGTGTGGTTTAGAATACTACTGTACCTAAGAAGGTCTCTGGCTTAAGAATAAAAGTTGCAGAGATGCTTGTTTGAACTAAAATTTTTAACTGCAAAACGTTTTGGTTGTAAAACATCTCTTCATATTTGGAAGTGAAAGCCTGATACCAGAATTTACTTTTTTGAATTTTTTGAACTTAAAATAATGAGATAAAACTACAAAAAGATTTTGGTTATGGATTTCTTCATATTTGGAAGGCTAGTACCAGAATTTATCATTTGAATTTTGGGACTTAATGAAATGAACAATAAATTTCATTGAAATGGGACAATTTTGAGTTTACTTATAGTATTGACCTAGAAACTATTTTCTGGAATTGGGTTAAAAATGGAACTGTTTAAATGAAGAAATTTATTCTTTCTAGACTAAAGATGCAATTTTGTGTATGCATATATGCTTTATTAACTGGTGATTCATGGATTGTTTTATGGAACTGTTTATGTAAAAATGAAATTACTTATGGAACTGGTTTTGTTACAATGGTAATGTTTAAAAGGAAAAGTTTGGGTTTTATAACTAGGCTTGAGATTTTGCTTAAAAAATTATAAAGAAAAGGAGAAGTTATGAGTGAATTAAGGTTGAATTATGTTTGGAGAAATTATGTTTAACCTATTGGTATTAATACACCCTGGTTTTGTGGAGTTAAGGAAACATTTAAGTTTGATGTGAATACATCAGAAGTTTTTCCTATGTTCTATTAGCAAGAAAATTCAAATGATTAAGATTTAAAGTTGTAAGACTGAGAAAATTGTTAACTATATATAGCACCATATATGTTAATTCAAATGTTTCTGTAAAGAGTTTGCTTTGAGTTGTAAGATTGGGAGAATTGTGACTATGTATAGCAATATTTTTGTTAATCTATTAATGGTAATGATGAAGCTAAGGGATTCTTTAAGTTTGTAGTTGCCTTAAGAGTTTTTGGTTTAGAAAGGGCTTGAGGCAGCTAAGACTGCTGTAGTCACCTTGGACCTAATTCAAAAGAGAAATGCCATCTTTATCATCCTCTACTCCCATACTGGGAGGTGTAACAGCTATGGAGATTGCTGTAAGCCATTAATAATTAGTTATTTTTATATATTAAGAAAGGGGGACCTGTGGGAGCCCGTTTTTGGGTTCCTCATGGCTTTACCCAGCATGTCCGCATAGAGTATGATTAGGACCAAGGGCCTGAGTGCAGGGGGAGGAGGTCTTTTGCTCCACCCCTTGCTGTCTCTATAAAAACCCTGGGGCAGAAACAGTCAGGGCCCTTTGGAAAAGGTTCCAGGCCCTCTGGAGGCCATCCTTTATTTTCTATCTGTTTATCTCTGCAAGATTCTCTGCAATAAATCCTTCTATCTAATATTTCCTGCTGCTCACACTCAAGAAAACTCTGGGGAACTGTGGGGGTGGTGGGTAAACGCCCCACAGGCGAATGCCTTCAGGATCTCCAAACAGAAAAGACTAGGGTAAGGGGACAAAATCACAGGCAATGGAAGGAGAGAGTGATAGCCTATGTGTCCTTTGAAAAAGGACACTATCCACAGAGTTAAAAGACAAACCATGTCCCAGAAATATAAATATTTAAATGCACATGACATATAAAGTTTTAGTTTCTAGAATACAATAAATCATGTACAACTGTGCAGAAAAGACAAATTCCCAGTTGAAAAAAGGCTCTGAAAACAAAGTTCACAAGAAACAAGCCAATTCATTATAGATATGAGATAGTCAACTTCAATAGTAGACAGAGAAATGTGAATTAAAGCTATAAACCATCATTGCAAATGCACAAGGTTGACAAAAGGATCCCTAGCCTGGTATCAATGCTGACAAGTATTTGATGGAAACAGCAACCTCTAGGCTATGGTGCTGAGAAACTAAATGCATGTCAGAGAATAATATGGCAATGTAAGGCAAATTTGAAAGGTCTACAGCCCCCAATTCTACTTCTAAGTGAGTGACAAAAACTCTTCTACACATAATTGAGCAGATCCTTGTGAGGCATTTTACAGAAGTACTCTTTGGAATTCCAAAATAATGGAAACAGGATGTCCAGCAACTTGGAGGAGAATGGACAGAGAGCTGGAAAGCAGGAAAGGATGAAAGAGAGTTGGCTCTTTCACTGCACAGGGTGATACACAATGACTGATTAACAAAGTGTCTTTTATTTATCATCATTATTGTGTGTGATGGGGGGGAACACATGTAACAGTGCATATATGGAGTCCTCTCTCTCCTTCTACAGTGAGATCTGGGGGTTGAACTCAGGTTGTCATGTCTGCATAGCAAGTAGTCTTATTCCCTGAGCCATCCCATTGGCCTCGGCAAGATTTTTGAGAAGATAATACATGAATGGTGGTCTAGTCAGTCTGTTACTGTAACACACATCAGAGATAATTGCGTAATAAGAAGAAAAGGGTTATTTGCCTCATTTTTTTAGTGATTTCCATCGTGATATGTTGGCTCCATTGCATGTCAGGGCAGAAGCATATGGCTGAGTCTCAGGAATGAGAAGTGAAGAGAGAGGGTAAGAGAGCAACTTTCTATAATCCCCTTTGATGGCAGGCTCTCCAATGACTGGAAAACTCATACAGAGACTCCACCTCCCAAAGACTCCACTACTTTTTGTTGGTGAGAACATGCTGAGAATGAAGCTTAATGAAACAAGCATTAGGGGATACTCCATATCTAAACTAGGGCCAACAAAATGACTCAAAAGTAAAGACACTTGCTCTCTTCTGTGGGATGTCTTTCTGTATGTTGTGAATTGCAAGGCAGCTACCCAGCAACCCCACAGTTCCCCAGAGTTTTCTTGAGTGAGAGTAGCAGGGAACATTAGTTAGAAGGATTTAGAGTGTGGAGATAAACAGAAAATACAGGATTGCCTCAAGAGGGCCTGGAACCTATTCCAATGGGCCCAGAGCTTTATTCCAAAGGGCTATTTATAACAATGCCAAGGAATGGAGCAAAAGACGCCCCCTTGCTAGTTAGACCCTTCCAAACACCTGGTACCCAGGCCCATGGTCCAATCAACCTCCCATGCAGTCCTGCTGGGTACAGCCACTAGGAAATCTAGTGGGCTCCAACAGTGAATATGTGTTGCTCTGATTGCCTGATAAATAAAGCCATTTGGCCTATGGCATGGCAGGATGGAGCCAGGCAGTAAAATCCAAGGGAGATAATGAAAGGAGAAAGGAAAGGCAGGGGAGATGCCATCCCACCATCCAAGGAGCAACATGTAATGGCACACAGGTAAAGCCATGGAACACATGGTGACATATAGATTAATAGAAAAGGGCTGAATTTAGTTATAAGAGCTAGCTAGGAAGAAGCTTCAGCCATAGGCCATGACCATATAGTTTGAAAATAATATGAGCCTCTATGTGTTTATTTGGGTCTGAGTGGCTGTGAGACCAGACAGGACACAGGAAACCCTCCAGCTACATTTGGCGCTCACCATTGGGCATTGATCCACATAGACATAAGAAAGCTTAAAGATTCTGAATGCACAGAAAATGAGCCATACTAGGCTTCCTAGTCTCATGGTCCCATTCTAGTACCAGTGTAGAGACTCATCTCCCAACAGCTGCCTACAAGATGGAGCTGGCCACCAGCCACCATGAGCTAAGCTGCATGGTGGATTCCCACCACGGTACACAGTGGTGTCTCCTGTAGCAGGAATTTTAAAAGTTCTTATTAATAAAATCAAACCCGAGGCCAGTTATTAGGGTCAATGCTGGTAGATCAGAGAGACAGAACAAGCCACAGTTATCTCACCTCGCCGGATCATCAGCTGGTCTTGTCTCCTCAGACTGGAGGCCTCTGAGTCCTCATCCAGAATGGGTCTCAGCTGAATTACTGCTCAAAAGCCTGAATGCTCAACCAGCAAAAATCTTCTAGTTTCTGGTCCTCACGCCTTATATATCTTTTTGCTTTCTACCACCACTCCCTGGAATTAAAGGCTGGCTTTCTGGGATTAAAGGCGTGTCACCATGCTTGGCTATTTCCAATGTGGCCTTGAACTCACAGAGATCCAGAGGGATTTCTATCTCTGGAATGCTAGGATTAAAGGTGTGAGTGCCACTATTTTCTAGCCTTTGTATCTAGTGGCTGTCTGTTCTCTGACCCCAGATAAATTTATTAGAGTACACAATATTTTGGGGAACACAATACCACCACAGTCTCCAAGCTGTGCAGTACTATGTGTGATGGATTTAGCTTTTGCTAATATAAAAAAAAGGTTTCTGGGCTACACACTGCTGGATGGAGGCATGGACCCACTGCCTCCCAGAGTCAGAAGACAGCATGGCTTCCAGAGCTGGAGGTGAATTACCTCTGCCATGCTGAAAAGCTGAAATGGACAGAGTCAGAAACCAAGGCTGCTTCTTCAGTCCTAAACATGCAATTTAGCAGTTTAAAATCTCTCCTGGTGAGAGGACTATAGATTCACAAAAAGTCAGATTCAGAAGAAATAAAACTCTAAGTGGTTTACATTATATGTAAAAATGTATGTACGCCTGGAAGAGAGAGGAAAAGGAATATATGTAGTTATATAAAGAAATAGTTTTTTAAAATGAAGTTTTTTAAAGAGAGAGTAAAAGTAATATAAAAAATAAGTCACATAAAGATGGAAATCACACAGAGAGTCTGGATAATATTGTCTTTCAAATTTTTAACTGGAGAGAGACATTTGTTTATAAAGGCTGCTGAGTTAAACCAGTATGTATATTTTAAAGGTATCTTGACTTTAAAATTTGGATCTAAGGATATGTTGCTTTGGAAAGAGGCTCTGCTTTTGTTTCCACAGGAAGCAAGATGCTATGGATTTGTTCCAGGTTAAGATGGATCATATTTGATCAAGCCAGATCTCCTGAACCTTAACAGATGGTACCTATCAACAAAAGTTACAGCCAGTCTTCCCAGGACTTGACCATTATCTCAGATTTTCTCAGGATCCCCATAAGACTACCAGTGCCTACAATCAGCAGGATGTAGCCTAGAAAACTATATCCACATTCCCAAAAATGGATTATGAATGTTTGGCTTTGTTTAGGTTGTTGGTTACAAATTGTTATTGGTCATAGCCAATCTCTTTCTAAAAGAAGAAATGGGGATCTGATATGGAAATGTAGGATATAGATATGATAGGATGAAAGGGTAGATTATTGAATCTACTTTTGAAGAGCAACTTGTTTAAAATGTTTTACATTGCTATAGATTTTGTACAAAGTTAATAGATTTATTGATACAAAATTAAAGTTGATTTTGTTATACTGTAAGTATATTTATACTCTTGTTTGGGGTATTATGTTTGTGCAGTTCATTTGAAATTGTAGAGTATAGTTGAGAAATACAGATTAATAGTCATCTATGATAATCAAACTTATCATCATGTTATTTAAGTTTTCTAGGTATACATAGATATTTCAGTTATGTACGTAATCTTCAAACACTTCACAGACCTACAGAATATGGAATTTAAAATGTTTTAAAAACTTAGACTTTCTGGACAGTAAGACACGTCTGCTCCTGGCAGCACCAATTTACTTCAAAGAGGAAGATGGGCATCAAAGACATTCCATATGAAGCTTATCTTCTTCTTGACAAAAATAGCCATTTGAGCAAGAAACTTTTCTTGCCTGGAATACTTGACAAAATGTTGTATAGACTGGATATGCAGGACCCACGGAAGGTGACCACTAAATTTTGTTAAAACAAAGTGATATGATCCTTCAGGTTCCTGCTTCACAGAGGAGACTGCCAGACATTCTGCAGGACACAAAGAGTAGCAACTGAAAAACTCTAAGCCTATAGACTGAAGATGGATGCCCCAATGTTATAGAGGAACTTTGTCCAGGCAGGCAGCTGTTTCTGTCATTTCCAAAATTTTGAAAGTTACTTACAATGCATTTCTTGTTTACTTAGGTAATATTGTATCCTTCTGGGGTCTTTGATGTAGTTGAAGACTGGATAGTTATAATTTTCCTTGATTTTGATAAAAGATAAATTAGATATGAAACTTTAGACTCACAAATATAAGATAGATAGAATATTTTCTTTAATTTTGCCAAATACAAATAGACTAGATATTGTAACTGTAATTCTTGCTTGATAGTTGTTTTGTTATATGTAATTTTACTAGGTTAAAGTTAAAACCTTCCTTTTTGATTAGACAGAAAAGGGAAAGTGCTGTGGGATGTCTTTCTATATGCTGTGAATATGTGTTGCTCTGATTGTTTGATAAATAAAATGCTGATTGGACAGTAGTCAGGCAGGAAGTATAGGTGGGGCAAGAAGATGAGGTGAATGCTGGGAAGAGGAAGGGTAGAGTGAGGAGTCACCAGCCAGAAACAGAGGAAGCAAGATGTCAAGACAGAACTTAGAAAAGCATAAATAAGAATTACAGGTTAATTTAAGTGTAAGAGCTAGTCAGTAATAAGCCTGAGCTAATGGCTGAGCATTTATAATTAATATAAACCTGCTGTGGGACGGTCTGTATGTCAAATTGCTCTGATTGGTCAATAAATAAAACACTGGTTGGCCAGTGGCCAGGCAGGAAGTAGGTGAGACAAGGAGAGAGGAGAATTCTGGGAAGTGGAAGGCTGATGGGGAGAGACACTGCCAGACACCACCATGACCAGCAGCATGTGAAGATGCCGGTAAGCCACCAGCCACGTGGCAAGGCATAGATTTATGGAAATGGATTAATTTAAGATATAAGAACTGTTAGCAAGAAGCCTGCCACGGCCATACAGTTTGTAAGCAATAAAAGTCTCTGTGTTTACTTGGTTGGGTCTGAGCGGCTGTGGGACTGGCGGGTGACAAAGGTTTGTCCTGACTGTGGGCAAGGCAGGAAAACTCTAGCTACATAAACCTCTATGTGTTTACTTGGTTCTGAGTGGTTGCAGGGCCAGGCAGGACACAGGAAAACTTTCAGCTACAGCTACAAGGACTGACAACTGACTTTTATTCCCAGAACCTGTGGGTAGAAGGAGAGAACTGACTCCCATAAGTTTTGCTCTATGTGTATGTATACACACAAATTAAATAAGCATTAAAAAGTGTTGTTAAAAAAGATCTAGACAGAAGAAGGCACTACCTAGCCACCAAACAAGATCACCAGAATCATAAGTATATAATTCACCAACTGAAATCAGCTGCCCCTGAAGAAACACCCAAATAGCACCAATTTAACCAAGAATCCCTACTAAACCAAGATTAAAAATTAGAACAAGAGAGGCACTCTCAGACACAGACACCACCTGCACCACACAGAGGAAGAGATGAGTAGATGCCAGTGCAAAAATACAGGCAACAACATAAAGACCTATATGGCAACATCAGAACCTAGTGATTCTACACCTGCAAGACCTAAACATTCCATGACAGAAGAAACAGAAGAAATCAACCCTAAAAATGACTTTAAGAAGATGATAGAGGCCCTTAAAGAAGAAATAAAACATGCTCTCAAAGAGGAAATAAAAACTTTCCTTAAAAAGGAAATGAAAAACTACCTTAAAGAGGAAATAAAAACTTCCCTTAAAGAGGAAATGAAAAACTCCATTAAAGAGGAAATAAAAAACTCCCTTAAAGAAATGGTAGAAAAAATGAACAAAATGGGAAGAAATCAAATCAAGCCAAGAAAAAGCAATTAAACAGATCAAAGAAACATTCCAAGATCTGAAAAATGAATTTGAGACAATAAAGAAAACACATGCTGAGGGAATGCTGGAAATAGAAATCCTGACTAAACGAACAGGAACTACAGAAACAAGCATAACCAACCGATTGCAAGAGATGGAACAGAGAATCTCTGACACTGAAGACACAATAGAGAAAATAGACTCATCAGTCAAAGAAAACACTAAAGACAAAAAAAGTCGCAACACAAAACATCCAGGAAATTTGGGACACCATGAAAAGACCAAACCTAAGAATAATAGGGATAGAAGAAGGAGAAGAATACCAACTCAAAGGCACAGAAAATATATTCAACAAAATCATAGAAGAAAACTTTCCTAACTTAAAGAAAGAAATACCTATGAAGATACAAGAAGCTTACAGAACACCGAATAGGCTGGATCCAAAAAAAAGGCCCCTCGCCACATAATAATCAAAACACTAAACACACAGAACAAAGAAAAAATATTAAGAGCCGCAAAGGAAAAAGACCAAGTAACATATAAAGGAAAACCCATCAGAATAACACCAGACTACTCAATAGAGACTATGAAAGCTAGAAGATCATGGACAAATCTCATGTAGACACTAAGAGACCACGGATGCCAACCCAGACTATTATACACAGCAAAACTCACAATCACCATAGGCAGAGTAAACAAAATATTCCAGGATAAAACCAGATTTAATCAATACCTGTCCACAAACACAGCCCTACAGAAAGCACTAGAAGGGAAAATTCAACCCAAAGAAGCTAAACACATCCATGAAAAATCAAGCAATAGATAATCCCACACCAACATACACCACAGAAGGACAACACAACACAACCACAAAAAATAACAGGAATTAACAATCACTGGTCATTAATATCCATCAATATCAATATTCTCAACTCACCTATAAAAAGACACAGGCTAACAGAATGGATAAGAAAACAGAACCCATCCGTCTGTTGCATACAAGAAACACGCCTTAACTTCAAAGACAGATACTACCTCCAAGTAAAGGGCTGGGAAAAGGCTTCCCAAGCAAATGGACCTAAGAAACAAACTGGTGTAGCTATCCTAATATCTAGAGAAAAAGGATGTTTCAAAAGAGAAGAAGTCTTGTGGCAATGCCTCAGTGGTCCAGGTAACTAGCAGAACTCAGAAATCCACGACGGAGACTAAGGCAGCAGAGACGAAACACATAGTTGTACATACAGGAAATAATAAAGAAAAAGTCAGTAAAGCCAAGAAGAACAAAAGAAAGGTGGATGCTGAAGCCCATCCATTAGATGAGCCTGTGAACGAGGAACCAGTGACAAAAAAGAAAAAAAAAGATGGAAAGCAAATCCAAAAATAGTACCGAGGTGCCAAAGGATGACAGCAAGACGGAGGAGACTAAGGGGAACAATAAAAAGTAAAATACTTCCATTAAAAAAGGTGCAAAGAAGAAACTTCAAAAAGGTAAATCAAGTAAGAAAGGCAGCAGACCTGCTCAGGAGACGCAGAAGGAGACTCCTTCCATGGAGCTGGCTCAGGAGGAGGTCTCTTCTGGTCCTGCGCTCACTCAGGTGGTGGTCACCCCTACAGGCTCTACTCAGCCCGGGCTTCCTTCTCCCATTGATATTGCTCAGACTGGGCCTGCTCAGATGGAGCTGCCTCCTCCCCTGGAGCCTCCTCAGAGGGATCCACCTCCTCCCCTGGAGCCTGCTCAGAGGGAGCTGCCTTCTCCCTTGGAGCTTCCTCAGAGGGAGCCGCCTCCTCCCACGGAGCCTCCAAAGATGGAGCAGCCTCTTCCCATGGAGCTTACTCAGATGGAACAGCCTCCTCCCATGGAGCCTGATCGGATGGAGCCTCCTCCTCCCATGGAGCCTGCTCAGAGGGAGCCGCCTCCTCCCATGGAGTCTCAGCAGGGACATTGTCGGAAGAAGCTGCTTTGTCCTTTGGACCATGCTCAGGTGGAGGTTGCTCAGACAGGGCCTCCTCACATGGGATCTGTTCAGAAGGAGCCTCCTGCTGTCATGGAGCCACCTCTTCAAGTGAAACCAGTCACCAAAAGGTCTTCTCCCTGAAAAGAGAGTACCAAGGAGAAGTCGGGCATTCGGAGTGAGGTGGTGCGGCAGGAGCAAGTCCTTATTGAAGTTGGCTTAGTGCCTGTTAGAGATAGCCAGCTTCTGAAGGGAAGCAGACGCGCACAGGATCTTCCAAAGGGAAACTCAAGAAGAGACGAGACACCCAAGGACCAAGAAATTGGCTCTGATGGGGAAGGAAATAAAATGGCCCCTCTCAAGAAAGTGGGAACAGAGGAAGCTGGCAAGAGTCTAGCTATGCTTGCTGCTCCCAAGGAATCTACCAGTGTCTTATCCTCGGAACAAAACTCAAATGGGTCAGGTGGTGAAACGTTACATGCTAAGTGTCAGACTGGTTCAGCTGGGCTTTGTGAAATGGAAGTGGACACTGAGCAGAACCCAGACAGTGTCCCTGTGAAAGCCTCAGCACCCAAACCGGCATCACCATTGCCTCCTGTCCCATCACCAACCGTAACGGCCTTACCTCCTATCACTTTGGCTGAAAACGAGTCACTGGACATTGATGAAGATGAAGGCATCCACAGCCATGATGGAAGTGACCTGAGTGATAATATGTCCGAGGGAAGTGATGATTCTGGGATGCATAGGGCTCGGCCAGTGCCACAAGAAGCAAGTTCAAAAAGTGGGAAGGAGGGGTTGGCAGTTAAAATAACCGAGGGAGAGTTTGTTTGTATTTTCTGTGATCGGTCTTTCAGAAAGGAAAAGGATTATAGCAAGCACCTCAATCGCCATCTGGTTAATGTATACTTCCTTGAAAAAGCAGCCGAGGGGCAGGAGTAGTGAGCCAGCCGGTGGAGGGCGGCTCGTCACAGTTTGTAAGCAATGCCTCACTTTTAGTTTAAGGCAGTAGACACACACAAGCTCGCTTTAATTAGTGTCCAGTGCTGATTTTTAAGTGACATTATTTCCTTAGGACTGTATGTGTTACCTAGTGACTTGCAAAAACCTTAGCAAATCCTAGGGAGTTAATGTAAGAAAACAGATACTTAATCTGTTAGCTTATGCAGTGCAGTGAAGAAAGTCGGGATGGTAGGTGACGTTCTCCGGGGTGTCTACCTGTGTGGAACCGGTCGGGTGTTCTGCCCTTTTCACTTCACTTGCTATTTTTAGTTCCTTGTTTAGGCTGATAAAAATCGGCATAGCAAATTACTTGAAGAATTTGCCTGCTTTATATAAGTAAAGTTAGCACTTTAAGGTTTCTTTAGAGATGAGAAAAGACATTTAAATTGAAGAAAAATTCTTTCAACAGTGGACATTGTATCTGTCCAGGTAATTGCTTCCTGACTTATGGTCGATATTTTGTGCTTCTATGTTAATCATTATGAAAAGTGATTTTTGGTGGGTTTTTAATTTTTTTTTATTTTGGTGCTTTACTGGCTTAAGATGTTGCACATGGTTTTTTGTTTTTCTTTTTTAACCTATGCAGTTAATTCCCCCCGCTAGAGATAGCATTGTGTTTAATAGTAACACTTTATACATATATGCATGTTATTTTTTTTCTTTTTTGGGGTTACTTTTAGGCTTGTTTGCAAAAGGGCCATTTTTCTTTGCTGCAGTTGTCTTTTTTGCAGAACAATAGTGTGTGCAAGTTTATGAGCAATGGAATATGCAGGTTCAATCCATTGTTTTTATTTTTTTAATCTTAACCTCTTGATCTATGCCAGAAGCAGTTTCATGTAAGTTATTTTGATGGTGAGCATGTGTGTAATTCTACAGCTCTCCGGATCTGGTTTTTGCAGTAAGCCACTAGATCCCATATTGAACACAATTTAATCTCAGTATCAGCCATTAGAGTTTTCTTTTTTTTTACTTTGCTGTTTCTAGCTTATTTCTTACAGAGTGAGAAGTCATTCTTTGAAGAGTTTCTTTTTTCAATAGATGGTTGATGTTGGGATGGTTACTCAAATCAAGTGATGAGTGATGAACTTCAAGTCATCCTTGGAAATAGCAAATCTGTAGCCCAACATAATTATCCTTTAAACTAGAGAATATCACTTGTGAGAAAGCCATCATGGCCACATGGCTGATCTAGAGTGGAGTGCTGAGTTCTGGCAAACAGTTGCATCTTTCTTCCAGCCATTCTGCGAATTTGAGTTGGTATAATTTCCAATGGTAATGAAATTGTGAAGGGTAATGAAGAAGAGGCCACTGAATAAATATCAACTATTGTGCAAGGCCAGCCAAATACTCCTGTAGTTCTGGCTTCACTGCTCTTTTTAAAGTGCAGCCCAGTTGCAGCAGAAGACCCCAGTGTTTTGGAGATGTCAGTACCTTGGAATGACCACTAAGAACAGCAGCAGCAGTGGAGTGGAGCCAGCTGGGGCCTAGAAGATGAGCTATGTGTACTGCAGAGGGCAAAGTCAGAGAAGTGACCCAATCCCTTTGGAGGACTCTAGAAGATCGCGAGTGCATCCCAGATGTAGGGCAGTTCGGATTTTGTAATTACCCAAGATGTTAGAGATGCCAGAGTTCTGGGATACCTGTCGAGGAGAGCTGCTAATCATGAGTGGCACCAGCCCAAGAGAAAGAAGTGAGTTACAGTCAACAAAGCTGAACAGCATTGGAGACCTAAAGAGCATTCTGACATCAGACAAAGAGATGCAGAGTTTGGAGTTTGCCCAGATGGTTTCGGTCTTGCTTTGGTGCAATATTTCCTCACTATGCTCCCTTCCCTACATTTTGAAATGCTTACCACTGCCACCTTGGATGGGAAACTTCAGCTGTTTGTGGTTGAGTGACTGCTGACCTGCTGGTAAGAATACAAGAAGAAACGAGAAAGAATTCATGGTTTAGCCATTGAGGCAGATGGGACAGTTTTTACAGGAGGCCTGTGTTGGATTCCCCTTCTCTAGGACTTACCCTCCTCTGAGCTTCCCTCCTCTTAAGAAAACCCTCTTAGAAACAATGGAAATAATAGGCCATCTGTGCTGGCATTCTTCAATAAAGATGAGCCTGTGTCTGTTAAAAAAAAAAAAAAAAAAAAAAAAAAAAAACTTCGGAGCACTTCCAACTCTAGAAGTGAGATTAGGGAGTAACCATTGAATTTCCAATGGGCCATCCTTTTTTTAGAACCCAGATTTAATACCCATTGATCACAGAGAAGGCAATACCCTTAGAAATAGGAATGCAAGTGTGGTCTACATAGGTAGCAAATGTCCTAGGTGTCTACACATCTTTTCAGGAAAGTGCATTTCAGAATATGTTGAATGTTAAAATCTTCTGCCTTTCATCACAATGATCCAGAACTGAAAAATGGCAGAGAGCTACAAACTATTTTTGTGATGAATCTACTATGAATTGCAAATGTTAACTATTTCCAATGCTGTTTTGGGAGTCTACTCTTCCACTTAAAAATTTCACAAATGGGCCTTGGTTGTTTTAAAAGATTCACTTCATATTTCCAGGTATCATAGGCCAGTCTTGTTATCAGGTGAAATCATTTGTAAAGTAAGTGAATATTAATGTTGGGAACTTTATTGGCAAAAATAGCTTCAATGTAGAATGCTGGTTTAATATTTATCATCCACCAGTATAGTATATCTTTGGAGGGACCTTGGAGGCAGCTCGGTGGGTAAGAGTACTTGTTCTCCAAGCAGGAGGACCTGAGTTTGAATCACCCACATATAGCTGTGCATTCCTGTAACTCCAATATTGAGAATAGTGACAGATAGACCCTAGGGGCCAGAGGGCCAGCTTGCTTAGCCAGAATGGAGAGCTTCTGGATCAGCAAGAGAGAGAACCTGCCCCCCAAGACAAAAAGTTGTAGAGTGGTGTAGGGAGATATTATACTCACTTTCCTTCTCTGATCTGTGTATGTATGAGTATAAATGTACATGCCTGGATACACACACACACCATACCACATAACATACATACATAAAGAAGCATATCATTTGAGCCTACATGTTGAAATGTAATTAATAAATTGTGGTGAATATATTATGAGATGTGTTTTTAAAAATGAATGAGACATTGGAAAAATGCATATGAATGTGTGAGTGTTAAGAGCTCTAAAGACCTCAAGAACCTGAATTATATTTGGTAAGATACCAACTTGAGCTAAAATGCATTAGAAAAAAAGAGCTCCAATCTTACAGCAGCAGGCACATAAACGCTTTTTTAATAAATTAAAACAATACATAACCATTATCATATACATTGTATAGGACTTATAGAAAACCCTTCAATTTTAAAGATGAAGGGTGACCCTTAGGTTTCCATAACCCCATTGCCACATGCTGATTCCAGACATTAATACTGATCATAGTTTTGGTATGGTATGCCTTTTGAGAAGTACAATGTGATCATTGCCTTGAGAAAAATACTGCTGCATGCATATGGATTCCTACACTTCATACACCACTATAATTCAGCAGATATGAGTAATGAATGAACAGTGATTTTATTTATTTCTGCTTGGCTAATTTACTTGCTCACTTATTACCACCTGGAGTCTTCATGTATACTATAAAGAGTTAAAAATCTGATCTTTGCATTTTTAGATAAGAAGGAAGCAATAATTATCTTGCAACTATTTTTAGGGAACAATATTTTAAAAATCATCTGTAGAGATGTAGATTCTTTAACCATAAAGAACTAATTTTGCAAATATATTTGCATATACAAAAATAATTTTTCATGTAATTTCATGGAGACCACAGTTTACCTAAAGTTTAAGGTATTCCTTGCTTATATAATTCTGCAGCAATAATTTTGGACTATATGTACAAACATGGCAGGTTACTTACATTTATACTATTTCCCTCACCTGTATGTACTAGAAAAACTGCAGTATTCGTCTTTTGGAGTTATATATGGATGAATAGTTAATATATGTCAAAAGATAAGTTCCACGTAGGGCTTAAAGCAGTACTCTATAAAACTTTTATTTATTAGTTTATTTTTATCACTGTTGCTCTAAATGCTATAGTTAGAGAAAAAGGTAAGAGCAGCTTTTTTTGAATCCCCATTGTGAAGATGTGAAGTTAGAGCTTGGTCTTGTGACTTGAAGTTGGGGGTGATGGAGAGGACAACAAGCAGAGTAGTTTTAAGACACTATGATATAATTTTGGAAGCAGGAACTTTCCATGGGTTCGTCACTAAAGTACATTTAAAAGCAGAAATCCCTGCTAATCAAAGCAAGGGACAACTGGCAGAATGGGTGTAGACCCTCTAGCAGGTGATGAGCATTTTATACTGTACTGAGTGTGTTTGAGATGCCATCAAAGAGGACTCCTTTTCCTGAATGCAGTTTCTTACCCAGCCCCCTTTATATTTACTTTTCACACGCCAAACAAATGACACAGCGAGAGGAAGATTGTTCAAGCTCACTACTGGCTGAAGGGAGTTGAGAATAAGTGATAGAGTGGAACTAATACTTTTAAAGCAGCATCTATGAACCTGTGAGGAACTACTCTAAAATTACAACATCACATGGAAGAAGAAATTAATGACTAAAGAAAAAAAAGACTAAATGCAGTGAAAGTACTTGGTCTCACAAATGGAAATATCAGGTCACCAGAAAAGTGTAAAAGATTCTCACCAATAGCCTGTTATGAAGGTGTATTGTCTTTTCATGCACCAAACTGTGGGGAAGTAATGCACTGAAAAATGTCAACATATATTTCCCTTTGAGATACACGAATCCTGGCAAGCCAGTGGCATTTGTCTCTGTAGTGAAAAAGGTGACTAGAAGTGGAGGAGAGTTACGAGGTCTTCTCTAGGACGAATGAAGTTATATTCAGCTTTCACTGTGCAAAAGTATTCTGCCAGAAGTTTCCTTCCTCTGCCTACATATCAACAAGGAACCCAGAAAGGCATAGCTCTTAGGACTGTCTCACAGTTACAGAAGATACATCTTGTGTCTGTGACAACCAGGCTATGTGTAAGGATGGTCTGACAGAAAAGAATAATAGGAAAAAATTTCTCCCCAACACTCCTGGCATTACAATGTGGTTCAAAACAAGAGAAGAAGGAAGATAATACTTTACTTTCTTGATGCTCTTTAAATATTTTTAATATTTAAATATTTTTAATTATTATTCTTTGCTGTGGGTATTGCTCTATATGCTGTGAATGTGCTGTTCTGATGGGTTAATAAATAAAGTGCTGATTGGCCAATAGCCAGGCAGGAAGTATAGGTGGGACAAAGAGAGAGGAGAATTCTGGGAACAGGAAGACTGAGTCAGGAGATGCTGCCAGCTGCCACCAGGAGAAGCAAGATGTAAAGATACCTGTAAACCACGAGTCACATGGCAAGGTATAGATTTATAGAAATGGGTTAATTTAAGATGTAAGATCTAGCTAGCAAGAAGCCTGAGCCATTAGGCCATACAGTTTTAATTGAAAAAAAAAATCTAAATCAGAACTGGAAAGACAGATCAGTGGTTAAGAACACTTGCTCTTGCTAATGACCTGGGTTTAGTTCTCAGTAACTGTACAGTGGCTAACAAACATTCATAACTCGAGTTTCAACTGCATATGTATACATGTAGACAAAGCACTCATACAAATAAAATAAACAAATCTTTTCAAAAACATAGGGGTGCTGGAGAGTATGTCCTCACTGTTTAAGAGGATATACTGTACTTGTAGAAGACCCAAGTTCAATTCCCAGCACCTACATTGTAGGGTCTCCCTATGGCCTGTAATTCCAGGTCTAAGGAGATTGGACACCTCTAATGTCCTCAGGTACCTGTACTCATGAGTACAGACTTTCTCTGTGTCTGTTTATCTGTCTGTCTGTCTCCCTCACTCTCTCTCTTTTCTCTGTCTCTGTCTCTGTCTCTGTCTCTGTCTCTCTCTCTCTCACACACACACACACACACACACATTCACTGTCTCTCATACACAAATAAAAATAATAAAACAGGGCTGGAGAGATGGCTCAGAGGTTAAGAGCACTGGCTGTTCTTCCAGAGGTCCTGAGTTCAATTCCCAGCAACCACATGGTGGCTCACAACCATCTGTAATGAGATCTGGTGCCCTCTTCTGACCCGAAGGGATACACGCAAGCAGAATACTGTATACATAATAAGTAAATAAATCTTAAAAAAAAAATCAAAAAAAAAAAATAATAAAACAAATCTCTAAAAACATATCTAAACCATACTCAATAGGTGCCAAAAACAAAAAACAAACAACAACAAAGCACAGAGGAGTTGGCCTTAGACAGAAAACAAGGCCTCTTCTCTAACATAAAAGGGAGTCCTTATAGGCTTGGTGGTAGAATTTCTCATCTGAAGATCTGCATTGTCCATGCTAACAGCACAGGGTAAGGTGGAGCTGGACTGAAGGACAGATGACACTGTAAAAAGGGAAAAGATAGAATGAAGGAGCTGTCATAGAGTGGTAGAGCTAAGACAATGCACTGTTCAGTCAGGCAGAGCTAAAACCTACTTGAGTTGCTGAATTGGTGACCGTGAAGTTTAGTTCTCCCAATACTTGTAGAGCTCTGGTTTGTCAAGCAAGTAAAACATAACCATTGGGGGAAACTAGTTGGGGAGTATATGGGCCTTCTCTGCACTATTAATATTTGTGTTTTAGAGACAAGGTCTCTCTCATGTAACCCAAGCTGCTCTAGAAATCAGTCTGTATTGTAGGCTGCTCTTGGATTTGCTCCTAACTCAGTCATCCAAGTCCTGGAATTACAAACATGTACTGCCAAGGGTAACAAGTTGTGAGTTTACAAGTATCTTAGAATAAACTGAGTTTTTTTTAATTAGAGGAGAGAAAATGATGAATTCTGATAAAGGGCATATAAAAGTTATAAATTGTTGCAACTTTTCTGTAAGTTTGAAATAATTTCGAATTTTTTTTAGAAAATTTAATGAAAAGGCTGCTAATGTTATATACTGCAATGGCATGAGAAGCTGCTGGTGGTAATTCATATTCTTACAGTTATTTGTTTCATGTATCCAAAATCAGAGTTCTAATGTATGACTGAGTAGTTCAACTTCAGGGTATCTAGAAGAAACAGAAACGGATCTACCTAGCCCCCCAAAAAAGTTCAATGAAATACCCCCAAAATATATATACCAGTAGAATCTCTTTACTATAAACTTTCAAAGCAGGCAAAATGAACTTAGAGTAGTAGAAGTTTGGATAGTGTTTATCATTGTAAAGAAGAGAATGTTGGCCATGCTGTAGGTCCCAGCTTCCTAAACTGTGGGAGTTTGCCTTAGTTTGTTTTCTATTGCTGGGATAAAACACCTTGACCAAAAACTATCTGTTGCCATGCACAAAACCTAAGTCCAAGTGGATCAAAGACCCCAACATAAATCCAGTTACTCTGAACCTGATAGAAGAGAAAGTAGGAAGGAGTCTTGAACCCATTGGCACCGGAGATCATTTTCTAAATATAACACCAGTAGCACAGATACTGAGAGCAACAATTAATAAATGGGACTCTTGAAACTGAGAAGCTTTTGTAGGGCAAAGGATACAGTCAATAAGACAAAACAGCCTACAGAATGTGAAAAGATCTCCACCAACCTCACATCTGATAGAGGGCTAATCTCCAGAATATATAAATAACTCAATAAACTAGACATCAAAATACTCAACAGTCCGATTAAAAAAATGGGCTATAGAGCTAAACAGAAAATTCTCAACAGAAGCAGCACAAATTGCTGAAAGACATTTAAGGAATTGCTCAACATCCTTAATCATCTGGGAAGTGCAAAAGTCAAAATGACTCTGAGATACCATCTTATACCCGTCAGAATGGCTATGATCAAAACCACTGAAGACAGCTTATGTTGGAGAGGATGTGGAGCAAGGGAAACACTCCTCCACTTGTTGGTGAGAATGCAAACTTGTACAGCCACTTTGGAAATCAGTATGGCGGTTTCTCAGAAAATTGGGAATCGATCTCCCTCAAGACTCAGCTATAGCACTCTTGGGCATATACCCAAGGAATGCTCAATCATACCACAAGGAGACATGTAGCATGAATCTTAAAAGGACTTATTAATAGAAACAAACCTGGAGCCAGGTATTGGGGTGACTGCTGAAAGATCAGAGAAGCAGAACAAGCCACAGCTTCCTCACCTCGCCAATTTTTCAGCTGATCCTGTTTCCTCAGACTGGAAGTCTCTGAGTCCTCATCCAAATGGATCTCAGCTGAACTGCTGCTCAAAAGCCTAAAAGCTTAACCAGCTCTAGTTCCTGGTCCTCATGCCTTTCTGCTTTCTGCCATTACTTCCTGGGATTAAAGATGTGAGTCACCGTGCCTGGCTATTTCCAGTGTGGCTTTGAACTCACAGAAATCCAGATGGATCTTTGCCTCTGGAATGCTAGGATTAAAGGTGTGAGTGCCACCATTTTCTGCCTGTATGTCTATCTAGTGGCTATTCTCTTCTCTGACCCCAGATAAGTTTCTTAGGGTGCACAATATTTTGGGGACACAATATCACCACAGACACATGCTCAACTATGTTCATAGAAGCATTATTTGTAATAGTCAGAACCTGGAAACAACCTAGATGCTCCTCAGCTGAAGAATGGATAAAGAAATGTGGTACGTATACACAATGGAGTACTACTCAGCAGAGAAAAACAATGTTATAATAAGGTTAGCAGGCAAATGGATGGAACTAGAAAAAATCATCCTGAGTGAGGTAACCCAGACTCAAAAAGACAAACATGGTATGTACTCATTCATAAGTGGATACTAGATGTAAAGCAAAGGATAACCAGACTGCAAACCACAGCTCCAGGGAGGCTAGCTAGTAAGGAGGACCCTAGGAAAGACACAAGGATCACCCACTGATGGTGAAATGGATGAGATCTACAGCAGAAAACTGGGTGTGAGGGGGGTAATGGAGGGCAAGTTATGGGGGAAAGAGAGCTTAGGGGAGTGGGAGGTCCCAGGATCAGGAACAGAGTGGGAGAACAAGGAAAGAGATACCATGATAAATGAAGACACCATGGGAATTGGAAGAAGCAGAGTGCTAGGGAGGTTCCCAGGAATCCACAAAGATGACTCTACCATGGACTACTGGCAATGGTCAAGAGGGTGCCTGAACTGACCTACTCTGGTGATCAGATGGCTGAATACCCTAACTGTCATCACAGAACCCTCATCCAGTGACTGATGGAAGCAGATGCAGAGATCCACAGCCAGGTCCCAGGCTGATCTCCAGGAGTCCAATCAACGAGAGAGAGGAGGGATTCTATGAGCAAGAGATATCAAGACTATGACAGAAAAAGTACAGAGACAACTAGTCAAACTAGTGGAAACCCATGAACTGTGGACCAATAGCTGAGGAGCCCCCATGGTACAGGACTAGGCCCTCTGGATAAGTGAGACAGTTGTTTAGCTTGAACTATTTAGGAGGTCCCCAGGCAGTGGGACTGGTACCAGTCCCTAGTGCATGAGCCAGCTTTTTGGAACCTAGTGCCTATGGTGAGATACTTTGTGCAGCCTTGGTGCAGGGAGGAGTGGCTTGGACCTACCTCAACTGAATGTACCAGGCTCTGCTGACTGCCCATGGGAGACCTTGCCTTGGAAGAGATGGGAATGGGGGTGGTTTGTGGGGGGAAGGCTGGGAGGTGATATTGGTGAAATTATTAAGGCCACTCCACATAGTTAAAAGGAAGATTTATTTAGTAGATAACTTACAAATGAAGGGATAGGTAGGTCACGGGGTCTGGGGAAGGTGTATCGCAGTCCAGCAGTGTTCTCTAGAGCTCTGCTTGGTCAACCTCCACCATCTGGGGTCCAGGAACAGAGAGAGCGCTGGCCCATCCAGATCTTGGGTCTCTCGGCGCCTCCCTTGGGCCCGCCTTGTAGGCGTGACAGTTGCCGAAGCATCAATGGGGGTTGGAACTTCCAGATCAAAGCTGGAATGGCTACCCACTACATCTCCCCCTTTTTGTCTAAATAAGAAGGTTCTAACCTAATACAAGACTATATACAAAGGAATGGTTATCAAATATTGTCCAGGATAATGAAGGATAATGACCTAGAGGAGGGAGGACAGGGGAATCTGAGGTTGATATGTAAAGTGAATAGAAAAATCTCTTAATTAAAAAAAATAAATAAAACTTGGGAAGAAAAGGATTCATTTGGCTTACACATCCCAATTACTCTCCATCACTGAGGGAAGTCAGGGCAGAAACTAAGCAGGGCAGGACCTGGAGGCAGGAGCTGAAGCAGAATCCATGGAGGACCACTGCTGACTGGCTTGCTGCCTCTGGCATACTCAGCCTGCTTTCTTATATACCCTAAGACCACCTGACCAGGGATGGTACCACCCACAGTGAGCTGGACTCTCCTATATCAATCATGAATCAGGAAAATGCCCTACAGGCTTGCATACAGGCCAAATATGATGGAGGCATTTTTCTCATTTGAAGATCCCTCCTCCCAGATGACTCTAGCTTGTGTCAAGTTGACAAAAACTAGACAGCACAGGGTTGTTTGACTAATGTGGGGGTTGTGAAATTTTTGACAACAGTAAGAGATTTGTGAATGTGCAACAGCCAAAAAGGAATTTGTAAACAAATATTTAAAGAAGCTGAGTTCTTTATGGCAGTGTTCATCCATGTCACATTGTACAACTTCATGGCAGTCTTGGTGCTACACACACTACATGTGCACTTTGCACTGTGCATGTTGTGACACCAGTGAAAAAAAAATATAGCCTGAAAAGTCTCAGCTCTCATTCAAGACACACGGCTGAGATTTTACTGTGCATGCTAAGTTTTCTGCTCTTACAGAAACACCATGATCCAATCATAAAAAATTAAGACTTCTTTGTTGTTGGAAACCTTCAAGCTTCTAGTCCTTTTTTTAAAGAAGTGGGACACGGACTGGTGGTGCAGGCCTTTAATCCCAGCACTCTGGAGGCAGAGGCAGGCAGATCTCCATGAGTTTGAGGCCAGCATGGTCTACAGAGCAAGTTCCAGGATAGCCAGGGCTATTACACAGAGAAACTCTGTCTAAAAAAGCAAAACAAAGCAAAACAGAAAAAAGGAGGTAGAAAAAAATAAAAGGAACATAAAAAATGCATCACATGAGGAAGGCATAGAAGAATTAAATTTCACTCCTCTGATTATTTATAAAAGATAATTGTTGTAAACTGCATTGTAGTACACATGTAGTACTCTTGTCTAATTGTATTTTCATAGTCATTGTCTAACTTGTCTCTATTCACCACAGTCCTATCCTTTCTAGCCTCTGATGACCATGAATCCATTCTCTACTTTTGTGAAATCAGTCAACATTTGTAGTTTCCTGTGTGCATTTTGCTTTGACAGAAAACCTCAAAATGTGAATTATTAATAAATAATTTAAGAATCATCTGCTCTGCTTGCTACTTGTCAATTCTATGAGCTAGAGAGTGTTACTGGACATGGGACATAAACTCTAGTCTCTCACTGAACTTTACAGTGTACACATCTTTATATTTCATCTACCAGCCTTTTGGCAATCTATGGAAAGTTGCTACCCATAATTCTATCTACTCACCCAGAGGCATTTATATCTATTACTTGGCACACCCCATTTCTGGTTCTATATTCTGCATAAATCAGGGTTCTTGTGTGAAATTGGTGGAAACTAGCTCTTGTTTAATGAAGCAGAAAAAGCAATTTAGCAAAAGGATATTTGAGAAAACAGTCACTAGTGACAGTGAGCAACTAGATTCAAGCCATATGGCCAGGAACAATTCATCAAGCTATATCCTAGAGTTGCTCTGGTAACAACCCCCACTGTTCTCCGCACTAAGAACTAGATGCCATAGCTGGGAATTCCCACACTGTCTAGACATTGGATGAGCTCACGAATCATGAGCAGACATTAGAGAGTCAGCACATGCTCAGACCTTTGATTACAGTACACTTTTCAAATCGTCTTACCATGACTCCTTGTTGTTTGTCTTTTACTTGCCCCACACACAAATTAAACTTAATTATGATTGTTTTTATGGTAAAAACATTATATGCTGGAGTCAATGTGATGGCTCACTGTTACCTGAGGGCACTAATTGCCAAGGCTGAAGACCTGATTTTGATCTTCTTAGCATAAATGATGGGAGAGAGATGGCTTCCACAACTTATGTGTACATATGTGCACATATAAGTATACATAAACAAATAAATGAAATAACACACACACATATCATTAATATAACACAGTGTGAAGTATATAGGGCTCAGACTAATCAGCTTCAGGCATCCACTGAGGTTCTAAGAACTCCTAAAAATGAGGGGGAACTGCTTCCTATTCCTGGGCTCACTAGACCACTTGAGGTCACAATAGATGAGAGACAAGAAACTTAATTTAATGAAGAGAGGCTTACGAGAATGATTAACTAGTTGTGGTGAGTTAACTAGTATAGTAGAATACATAGAAGGGCTCTAGAGAATATCCTAGGCCTGCAGGAGAGTAGCCAAGATCAGAACAAACCTGGGAAGGGAGGAGAATTTCACAAGGCCAGAAATTCAAAACTTTTGAAGTGAGCATGGTTTTTGTCACCACATTGTCACTGGGTTAGATGTCTCCTACTTTAGTACCAGCAAACAAAAGCTGGCTGGCAGGAAACTATTCTTTGTCCAGAGAAGATGTCGATCTTGCTGGAGGGGTCAATGAAACTCAGAAGGAAGCAGCCCTTTGCCAGGTTCAACTGATTCTGTCTGGAAACTATGTGGGATACCTGTAGAACTCCAAGGGAATCTACTCTCAAGGAATGAATGGGAAAAGTAGTTGGAATGAGGGAGCAGGGTTAGGTCTGAAACAGCTGCCACTGCTATAATCAAATACTTGCAACAATGAATTTAGAAAAAGAAAGGGGGCATATTGGTTACCTGTCTTGTTGCTATGACAAAATACCCAGATAAAAGCAACTTAAAGCAGGAAAGTTCATTTTGGCTCACAATTTTGATGGTACAGTCCACCATGGCAGAACAGTCATGGTTTAACTATGTAACCCTGGTTGGTCTGAAACTCACTATATAGACAAGGGTAATCTGGAACTCATAGAGCTCAGCCTGCCTCTGCTTCCCTGTTGAATCTCCCATATCATCTTTGAATATTGTAACTTTGGTAACCAATCCTCCAAGGAGAACTTTTTGGGAAGAGAGAAACAAATAATAACAATTTGTTCATGTGTCCACGTATGTCAATAATTTTGCACAGTGCATGGCACATGGTGCACCATGTAAGGCATCCATCTGTTGTGAAATATTCCTTTACATTGTGTGAAAATATGTTACTGTGATTGGTTTAATAAAAAGCTAAACATCCAATAGCTAGACAGTATTTTCAGAGCAGAGAGAATACTGGGAAGAAGAGGGGCAGAGAAGCCAGCCAGACATGAAATGAGTTTGACATACAAAAATGGGATAGAGGTAAAAACCGCATGGTAGAATGTAGAGTAATAAAAGTATGGGTTAATTTAAGTAATAAGAGCTAGTTAGAAACAAGCCTAAGCTGTTTATTGGCTGAGCTTTTATAATTAATAACAAGTCTCTGTGTCATTTTTTGTGAGCTGGAGGCCCTAAAAGAAAAGTTCATCTATAGCCATCCGCATCATGATCCAATCTGTTCTGACTGGGATGCATAATGAAAGCTTGAGATCTCTTTAGAGACAATGAGAGAGATACTCAGGCACCTGACTACATAAAGGCTGCCAGTACTCAGACCTTTATTATGAGATCCAGGATCAGTAGAGGAGAGAAGGCTGTTGCTGACCTAGGAGGCCTCATACAAGGAGTACTGGCCAGTGGAGTCCCTGCATTTTTCTCACAATCTAAGAAGCCTTGACAAGCCTTTTGACACCATTTGGCATAATGCAACAGGACAAAACTCTTTATCGTTCATTATAAATTCTCTTTGTTCTTTAAGATTTACTCTTAGTAACTGGCTTTAGTGCAGCCATTGTGTGCAGAGGCTTGGAGAGGAGAGCCTGAACTTTGATTACTTTATTTGATTACTCTATTTTGAGTACTCAAGGCCATATGATATGAAGCTTTCTTCCAACTCCCTATGATAGTTTTAGTGAGACCAGATATTCTGAAATAACCCAACACCCGCCTATGAGAACTGGTCCTAAGATGCGATGAATCTCAAGAAAAAGGTAAAGTGATTTAAAAACATACTGAGTACTACTTGTTAGAAGGACCTTCTAATAGAAGCATAAGCCTGAACGGCAATAAAAACAAATGTTTTCCCACAATTTGGCTCAGAAGTAGTGGCGCAGGCTGGATAACAGTAACTAATGTGAGGGAGTTGAAGACAATCTTTATGCCATAGTCTGCTCATAAATTCCCACATGCCACTCTAGCGGTGACACTCTGCTACAAGCTGCAGGAAATGTAATGGAATTCAGCTACTATCCCAAAAGCTACTACTTGGAAAAGTCAAGGACTTTTATGAAGGTCAAGCTGTGGCATAAGAAGTCTTTGTGATATTTTAGCTTTTGTATATTTATTAGCTGGTTCCTAAAATGATTTTCTTGTGTGCTTCCAAGAACTCCTAATAATGCATTTATCTAAAATATCTATCAAGCATCCAAAGCCAAATGATCTCCTAAACTAAGGTGACATCCTTGTGGAAACAATGCCTTTCTCATAGTTCAGGCAGATAGCTTTATTTCTTGTGAAATGTAAGGTGAGACCCTCCTTTCTTATACAGCCTTACTAACACCATAGACTCCTGTAGCAGGAATCTTAAATGGTCTTATTAATAAAATCAAACCTAAAGCCAGGTATTGGGGTGAATGCTGGAAGATCAGAGAAGCAGAACAAGCCACAGCTACCTCACCTCACCAGTTCCTCAGCTGATCCTGTTTCCTCAGACTGGAAGCCTCTGAGTCCTTATTCAAATGAATCTCAGCTGAACTTCTTCTCGAAAGCCTGAATGCTTAACCAGCCTAGCTCCTGATTTTCATGTCTTATATATCTTTCTGCTATCTGCCATCACTCCCTGGGATTAAAGGCTCACTTCTTGGGATTAAAGGCATGTGTCACCATGTCTGGCTGTTTCCAATGTGACCTTGAACTCACAGAGAGCCAGAGGGATTTCTGCCTCTGGAATGCTAGGATTAAAGGTGTGTGTGCCACCATTTTCTAGCCTCTGTATCTAGTGGCTGTTCTGTTCTCTGACCCCAGATAAATTTCTTAGGATGCACAATATTTTGGGGAACACAATACCACCACAGACTCATAACTTCTTACCTAACCACTTCTAGGAATGTAGACTGAGCACACAGATCCCCTTCTTGATATACTAACCGATATTAGCTCTCAGTTGACCTCCTCCTTTAACCATTCCCTTTTTGGGTTGTAAAAGAAAGCCTGAAGGTCACTGCCTGAGGAAAATCCTTCCCTGACATTATGACCCTGTAGGAATTCAAGCCTGGTGACCTGGATGGAAAGGAAGGATTGCTATTGCTTGGGTTTAAAACTGAATACCTTAGAGAACTTGAGGTCAGAGAACTGAGAGGGATAAGGAGGATTTTGACTAGAGAACTTGGTGAGATGGAAGATGAGGAAGAGCCAGATGGGGAAGTACTAAATGGGTAAGAACAAGATGATAAGGCAGAATTAAGATGAAAGAATTAAGATAGAACTCAGAGAGAACTGTAGATAAGCAGAGAGAAATCAGGCAAGAAAGGAGTTAGGCATGAAAACAGAACTGAAGCTGTGTAGATAGTATTTTATCCCTGAGGAATAAAGTAGATGGACAAGGAGTTTGGTATACTTAGATTCATTTCCCAAAAATAATTCTCACTTTTTGTAGTTTCTCTTCTGGGCCCCTGGGAAGAATATTATTAAGGCTATTCTTTAATAATATTCGAGACCACTCACATTATCTTCTGGAAAACTAATTGGGAAAACTTGAAATGGAAAAATAAGTAGCCCTCTTGAGAGATGCTACACCCCCCAAAGGTATTTGCTGACCAGCAGTTTTAGAGCTGACCAGAGACTGAACTCATGGGAAAATAAGACTGGAACAATAAATCTGAATGTATATATCCTAGGCTCAGCAAAAACAGGACATAGGGAGTAAAAAAAATTATGTCTCTATAGATACCCTGTTAGCCATTAGTAACCTCATGCTTATAGTTCAGCCACTAACATCAAAGAACTGCCTTACCCCTAGCCCCCTCCTCCAATCCCGAGATATATAACTCTCTGCACATAAACCTTTCCTATATAAACCCCTTGAGGTGAGTGCTCAGGGCTGTCCTCCTCCACCCACTATGTCGAGTGTTGGACATGGACCAAGCCCGGGCTTGCTTTGCTCTTAATAAACCCCTGTATGCTTGCATTGGATATTGGCTCTGTAGTGGTCTTGCTCCGGGGTCTTGTGACACAATAAATGACTAGGACTACTCAGGACATTCACAACAACTGTAACTCAAGAAGGGGCTTCTATTTGGTCAAGCCCGTTTATCTACCAGCATTACTTAGTAATGCTTTTCATGTGACTGGATTCCTTCTGAAAAATGTGCAAAGAGGGATTGTAGTCTTGTATGGGGATAATGGATGAGCATCATGGCCTTCCTCTGCGTCCTTGAGGGGTGCACATGTGCTAGACATGGGTAGTGGCCTTGCAGACCTGGTCAATTGTATGATTTCACCCTCAGAGGTATTGTGTCATGGCTGACCTGTTTACAATGATTTCAAATGCTTCCTGGTAGGTGAGTGGTACATGTCTGAAGCATGGATGGAAGAATTGCAGGAGGTGACTGAATTGTAGGCTTTCAGTCAGAAATGGTGAGGGTCTCATGGAAATAAGGCTGGTCTAACAGCAGCAGTTTCACCACATGCAGGTCTGCCCTCATATATTGGGGACAGGCATGTTTGATATCATTAAGTATTATAAGACTTTCCTATGGCTACTACAGCAATTTATTACAAATATAGTAGGCTTAAACAAGGCAAAGACAGTATGACTGGGGATGTGGCTCAGGGGTAGACTGCTTCCTTAGCATGTATAAGGCTCTTTCCAACATTAGGAAAAACAAAGAATAACACATCCACAAGCCAGAAACTGGGAAAGAGGCAAAGAGCCTCCCTTAGAGACCCTAGAAAAAAAACTGCCTTGATTTGGACTTCCAGTCTCCAGAGCTTGGAGGGCATAAGAATCTGTTGTTTGTGCCACCTGGGATTCATGGAGCAGTTATAGAGGCTTCAGGAAATGAACATGAACACAAAGACTAAGTCACTGTATGGGAGTCTATAGGCAAGAAGCAGACATTCTGTGGCTTATGGGACCATGAGGTAGCCTCCATCGGAATCAAGGACTACTCTTCATAGACCTGTCTTGTGGGAGACAGTCCTACCAACATGCTCTGCATTTCTAGAAATGCAGAAATGGAGAAGCAGCCCAGCTATAGGAGCCAAATCCAAGCCCAACAGTGATCTAAGATGGACACTGACAGAGGGACCCATCTGATGTACGTAGGTGTGGTCTGCCACTTCTCCTAAGAAGAAAGGTGGAACAACAGGGAACTGACTCACCTTGTACCTTTAACACAATTTTCTGGCTTCTCCATCCTGCTGGAGGCAGGTGTCATGGTAACTGCCAGAGGGAACCATTGCACCATAAGAGAGTGAAGCGGAAATAACCTGAAACTACTGGTCTAGGGTATATCTGAAGAGGCTGGGAGGGCTGTGGGATGTTCTATATGCTGTGAATGTGTTGCTCAGATTGAATGATAAATAAAATGCTGGTTGTCCAGTATCCAGGCAGGAAGTATAGGTGGGATAAGCAGACAAGGAGAATTCTAGGAAGAGGAAGGCTGAGTCAGGAGATGCCAGCCCACCATCCAAGGTGCAGTATGTAACTGGCACACAGGTAAAGCCGTGGAGCACATGGTAACATATACATTAACAGAAATGGGCTGAGTTTAAATGTAAGAGCTAGTCAGTGATAGGCCTGAGCTAATGGCTCAGGAGTTTTAATTAATATAAGCTTCTTAGTGAATATTTTATAAGTGGCTGCAGGTCTGTGGGGCTGGGCAGGACCAGAGAAAACTTAAGCTACATGGGAGTAACTCTGGGGCTCTGTATTGTCCACCACCAACTAGACCAAATGAATGAAATGGGATGGGTAAGAAGGCCTGGCAATGGGACCTTGTGGCTATGCTAGCCATGAGAGTCAGTCCTGGGTAGAGCTAGGATTTCCACTCATCCCAAGGAAGACAGCCTGGGACCTCAGGGGAATGTACTTGGAGTGGGGTGATGGTAAGCAAGAGCAGCTGAGGACCTCCACACCTGAGGTGAACAGTGGGAAGGCTTAGCTAAGAAAAAGCAGGGAAGGATCACCTAAGCTGCCATGTTGTCTGGCCTGGGGACACTAGGCAGTGGTTAAAAAAAAATCAGTACTTAGGGCCTGGTCACATTCTTCATCTGAGCACTGGGTCCATGTTACAACCACCACACTGCTCTCCAATAATTATGCATTCTGATCCAGATAAAATTCCAACCCAGATTCCAATCCCAGACTTGAAGCATGTTCCAAGTCTGGAAAAGTCCTGTTTACAGACTATCATAGTCTACACCCACATATCTAGCTGTTGTCATCCCAATCACATTTTTAGCTCAACTCAGACAGTACGATCAGATGGAGTAACCAGACTGTCATGAAAATAGCCTTGCCTAGAACAGAAAATAGTATCTCAGTTGGAGCTGGGAGGATCAAAGTTCATTGTCTTCCATGGCTATACAACAAGCTTGAAATCAACCTCATATCCATGAAGATCCTATCTGAAAGAAAGGTAGGGTATGGCACAGGATGGGGTGAAGGAAGGAGAGAGGGAATGAAAGAAAATAACAATATCTCATAATCAATCAGTAAATATATGAAGTGCATAGAGGCCTTGACTCATGAAGGGGGTGCCAGAGTGGTGGCTAGACTGTGTCTATGAGGCCAACCTGAGTAGGTTCAAAGCCAGATTCTGTTACTTATTACTTGTGTGACACTAAGCAGCATCTCTGAGCTTTACTTTTCACTAAAATGGCATAAAAATAGAACCCACCTTTCCTCTTAGAGTTGTAATCTCTGTAAGGGGTCTCTCTCTCTCTCTCTCTCTCTCTCTCTCTCTCTCTCTCTCTCTCTGTGTGTGTGTGTGTGTGTGTGTGTGTGTGTGTGTGTAACTCTGGGGCCCATTTTTTGTTTTGCTTTGTCTTTTATAGCCTTTGGTTGACCTGGAAATTGCTACATAGGATCAGGTGACATGGAACTTGAAATGATCCTCCTGCCTCTGCATTTTAAACAGGGGACTGCAGTTATGTACCACCATATTGGGCTCCATATCTGTAGATGAATTTCTAAATGGTCTTATTAAATAAAAAACTCAGGGAAGCCAGGTATTGGGATGAACGCTGAATGATCAGAGAAACAGAACAAGCCACAGCCAACCTCACCTCACCAATTCCTCAGCTGATCTTGTTTCCTCAGACTGAAAGCCTCTGAGTCCTCACCTGAATGGATCTCAGCGTAACTGCTCCTCAAAGCCTAAAAGCTTAAAAAAGGCTAAAAAGCCTCTAGTTCCTGGTTCTCATGCCTTATATACCTTTCTGTTTCTTGCCATCACTTCCTGGGATTAAAGGCATGTGAATTTTCCAAGCAAGACATGAGATTTCAAGTGCTGGGATTAAAGGTGTGTGTCACCACACTTTGCTCTTTTCTCAGTGTGGCCTTGAACTCACAGAAATCAGATCTCTGCCTTCCAAGTAATAGGATTAAAGGCGTATGTGCCACCATTTTCCGGCTTCTATGTCTAATCTAGTGGCTGTTCTGTTCTCTGACCTTCAGATAAGTTTATTAAAATACACAATATATCAACCACAAATATCTTACCTTCTGTATTTTTCTATTGAGCATACAAAGTTATAGTTTTCCCATAACACCATGATCACCACCCCTATATTTCTTGGATGACACAACTAGCCTGTCCATCTAAGTGCTATTCAGAACTATTTTGATAGTTTATTCTCTCCTTGGCCTGCAGCACAGTTCCATAGCAAACTTGGCTTTCCTGAAACCCAGACACCTTTCCCTAACAATCTACTAATATAGAGAAGTCAAGTACCATTCGAAATCAAGACCCACACTTAAGGCAGAACATGCACCTGCAGGAAGCAGGCCTGTTACTACTCTGTGCATTATGGCAGGGAAGGCATCCTCTCTGGAAATGTTCTCACAGCACCACCTAGTATTCTTTTATAATCCCCTAGGCACTTCTCAGTGCAGTCAGGCTAACAGTCAAGATCACACAAGTGTGCATATGGTTCTGACAGTGGATGATTCTACAGGTGTATATTCATCCTTAAATTCACTGTGATGCATACATTATGTGTGTCTGACTTTTGGTGTGTCAATTCTACTGTCAATAATGTGATTAAAACAAGAAAATGTTCCACAGTTGATTATGAAAAAAAAAGGGGAGGAGTTGAAGGGGGGAGGAGATGATGGAAATAATGCTGTATTCATGTATGAATTTATCAAAGAATAAATTTTAAAAACAGTCAAATTATGTACTATAAAATGGGGACTTTTGTAGATGAAATTCTAAATGGTCTTAGTAAATGAGAAACACAGAGCCAAATACAGAGTTAAAGCCTAAGGAATCAGAGCAATAGCCATGATGACTCCCTTTAGCTGACCACTCACTGCTGTTGCTTCCCCTGAGAGACCTTCTCCTGTGTGACCTGTCTTTTTATTGCCTTTCTGTTTTGCCTTCTCATTGGCTCTAAACCCAACCACATGACTTCCTCGTCACTGCCTGTCTATACAGAACTCCAGGTCTCTATGGTTGGTACTGGGATTGAAAGTTCATGGGGCTGGAGAGATGGCTCAGAGGTTAAGAACACTGGCTGTTATTCCAGAGGTCCTGAATTCAATTCCCATCACCCATATGGTGGCTCACAACCATCTGTAATGAGATCTGGCTCCCTCTTCTGGCCTGCAGGGATACATGCAAACAGAACACTGTATACATAATAAATAAATAAATAAATAAATAAATAAATAAATAAATAAATAAATAAATCTTTAAAAAAAAAAAGAAAGTTCAGGTCACCTTGCTTGGCTGTGTCCTTGATCACACAGAGACTCTGCCTGCCATGAGATCGAATTAAGGGCGTGTGCTACCACTGCCAGGCTTCTGCTTAATGGCTATGACCTCTGATCTCCAGGCAACTTTATTTATTAACATACAAATGAAATCACATTTCAGCACAAATAAAACATCACCATAGACTTTTATGTTGTATATTTATGTTGCTTGTTGTATGTGCCTGTGTGCATATGTGTTTTTACATGTGGAGGTCAGGGGACAATGCCAATTATTGTTCCTGTAGTGCCTTCTACCTTTTTATTAATCTGGACTCTCACATTGGCTTGGAATTTCACAGAATGGCCTAGGCTAGCTTCAGGAATCCATTAGTCTACCTCTAGTTCTCCTCCTATCTCACCATCCCTGTGATTACAAGACTGCCAAACCATGTCTGACTTTTTGCATGGGTTTTGGGAATTGAACTCAAGTCCTCATACTTATGAGGCATGCACTTTACTGACTGAGCCATTTCTCCATCCCCATTGTGTTCTATTTTTAAAGTACAGCCAGAGCTGAAGACAGGTGATAGTTCAGATTGCTGAAGTCAATTGGAATTACTTTTCCAGGTTGGTTCCTTGTAGCATGAATTGTTAAATCGTCTTATTAATAAGAACAAACCCAGGAACAGTTATTGGGGTGAATGCTGGAAGATCAGAGAAGCAGAACAAGCCACAGCCACCTCACCTCACCAATTCCTCAGCTGATCCTGTTTCGTCAGACTGGAAGCCTCTCAATCCTCATCCAAATGAATCTCAGCTGAACTGCTGCTCAAAAGCCTAAAAGCTTAACCAGGCCTAGTTCTTGGTCCTCACACCTTATATACCTTTCTGCTTTCAGCCATCCTTCCTGGGATTAAAGGCATATGTCATCATGCCTGGCTGTTTCCAGTGTGAACTTGAACTCACAGAGATCCAGAGGATCTCTGCCTTTAGAATGGTAGGATTAAAGGCATGTGCTACCACTTCCTAATCTCTATGTTTAATATTGTGGCTGTTCTGTTCTCTGACCCCAGATAAGTTTATTAGAGTATACAATATTTTGGGGAACACAATACCACCAAAGTTCCTTTGATGTATTGTCATTATACTAATAAATTCATTGAACTCGGACTTCTCTATGCCTTCACTAATGAGAACTGTAGCACAGACTAGCCTGGAATTCATTGTGTAGCCCAGGTTGTCCTCAAACTCAAGGTAATCGTGCTTCAGCCTCTCAAGTCCTGAGATTGTAGTCATCAGCCACCCTGCCTAGCCTTATCTCTAATTTTTGGCCAGCACTGTATTGTTTTTGAGTGCCCAGGAGCCCTACTATCACCTAAAAGGATCCCACTCAGCCCTGCCTTTCATAGTTTGAAGGTAATTCCTGTCCTCTGCTTATATACTCCACTCTTTAGTCAGAAAATGTTTGTTTCTAAGTATTTTATCACTGCACCCTAGTTAACTGCAAAGAAAAATCTCACAGTTATTGGTTGTGTGAACATCTCTGGTTTGGAGATTTCTCATTTTTCAATTTATTGCTTTCTTATCAGTAGCTCTAGCTACATGGGCCTTCATTATATCCTAACTGCCAGTGCCAATTGCCCTCATTTTTTATATTAAAAATCCATTCATAAAGGCATTTCAGCAGCTCCACCAGCTCAGCATCATTACTAATTTAATCTCCCTCCTCCTCTATTAGCACTACAGGGGGCTGACCAGAGCAGGAGGAGCTGGGGTAATCAGATCACTAATTTGTCTGAACATTATGCTCAGCAGGAACTCAGTGGGATGTACTGGGTCAGACTGAGGGCAGAAGAAATTTGTCTACTGTCTAGACCTGCTAGAGGAGGTGCCTGGATGCAGAGAGTTGAACTGAGGGCCCCAGGTTCAAGGGACTGATGTGAACATTCTGGGTGATTGTTAGGTAACACTTGGCTGAGGGCTACATGAATGCATGATTGGATGAGAACTTCCAAGTGCATGAAACTGCTTGCATACCACTTCGTCAGACCCTTCAGCACTAAGGAGTGGTAGCAAATGGCCAGAGCAGAAAGTCAGGAAACTGGGGACTTGTCACAACCCTATTCCTCACTAATGCATCTCAGTAAATTCTTTAACTTCTCTAAGTGTCATGGTTTCAACTGGGGTAATAACCCCATCTTGCTAAGCATTCGCTTCACAGTTTTGATGGGAACTCATTTAAAGGAAAAGGAAAAAGAAAAAAAAACTGAATGAGTACATAAAATTTGTTGACTACTATTCCAAGGGACTTTGCAGGCACTCACTCTTCGTCTAAACAGCCTCACAAGATAACAGGTAATGATAAATCGTTTTTTTTTTCCCCCTGATAAGCAGATACCTCACTTGGGCCCATTGGGTGACTAAAAGTAGGCATCTCTGCATTCATTTTCTGACTGTCTCCTTTACTTCACATCACCTCTGGCTCCTTCTTAGCTCTGCCTAGGCATGTTAATCACTGAGGAGTGTCTATTTACCTACCCTAGCTATCCTCTTCTCAGACAAGGCACAGGGGTAAGTGTAGCTAGAGTTCTCCTGCCTGGCCCACAGTCAGGACAAATCTTTGTCACCCACCAGTACCACAGCTGCTCAGACCCAACCAAGAAAACACAGAGACTTATATTGCTTACAAACTGTATGGCCGTGGCAGGCTTCTTGCTAACTGTTCTTATATCTTAAATTAATCCATTTCCATAAATCTATACCTTGCCATGTGGCTCGTGGCTTACCGGCATTTTCTCATGCTGCTTGTCCTGGCAGCGGCTGGCAATGACTCCTTCTGCCTTCCTGTTCTTTCTTTTCTCCTGTTAGTCCTGCCTATACTTCCTGCCTAGCCACGGGCCAATCAATGTTTTATTTATTGACCAATCAGAGCAACTTGACATACAGACCAACCCACAGCACAGCCAAGTGCAGACCATCTCAGACACCTGCACTCAGGCCTGTGGTCCTAATCATCCTCTATGTGGACCTGCTGGGTAAAGCCACGAGGAACCCAAGAACAGGCTCCCACAGGACATACAGAACATCCCATAGCAGGTAAGTAATTTCCCTAAACCTGCAGTCACTTTCGGTTCCAGAAACAGAATAGCTTCCAAAGACAAACTAGCCTAAAATGAGCCAGTCATCTGTGATGGTGAGCCTGCATTCTGGAGCAGGTGTGTGCTGCCTAGTGTTATGCCAATTTGACACAAGCCAGGGCCATTTGTGAAGAGAAAACCTTAATTAAGAAAATATCTCTATAAGACTGCCCTAGGCAAGTCTTTAGTACATTTTCTTAATTAGTGATTGATGGAGGAAGGCTCACCTCACTGTGGTGGTACCATGCCTAGGCTGGTGGTCTTGGATGCTATAAGAAAGCAGGCTGATTTCTCCCTATCCCCATGATGTCTCCCTCTATCATGCTATCTCTTTCATTGCTCTCCTACTCCATCTCTTTTCCAGGTCAATCACTGTGTTTACTTATGTTCTCATCCCCCATCCCCTACCCTTCATTGACCACCCTTCTCCCCACTTTACTTACAGAGATCTCATCTTTTTCTCCTTCTCATGGTGATCCACTCATCCCTCTTTGGGTCCTCTTTGTTAGCTAGCATCTCTGGAGCTGTGAGTTGTAGTCTGGTTATCCTTTGCTTTACATCTAGTATCCGCTTATGAGTGAGTACATACTATGTTTGTCCTTCTGAGTCTGGGTTACCTCACTCAGGATGATATCTTCTAGTTCCATTCATTTGCCTGCAAATTTCATGATGTCATTGTTTTTTACTGCTGAGTAGTACTCCATTGTGTATATGTACCACATTTTCTTTATCCATTCTTCAGTTGAGGGGCATCTAGGTTGTTTCCAGGTTCTGGCTATTACAACTAATGCTGCTATGATCATAGTTGAGCATGTGTCCTTGTGGTATGATTGAGTGTTCCTTGGGTATATTCCCAAGAGTGGGATAGCTGGGTCTTTAGGTAGATTGATTCCCCATTTTCTGAGAAATTGTTATACTGATTTCCAAAGTGGCTGTATAAGTTTGCACTCCCACCAACAGTGGAGGAGTGTTCTCCCTTGCTCCACTTCCTCTCCAACATAAGCTGTCTTCAGTGTTTTTGATCTTAGCCATCCTGACAGTTGTAAGATGGTATCTTGGAGGTATTTCGACTTGCATTTCTCTGATGACTAAGGATGATGAACAATTACTTAATTGTCTTTCAGCCATTTGAGATTCTTCTGTTGAGAATTCTAGGGTAGTTCCCAGGAATCCACAAGGATGATCCCAGCTTAGACTACTATCAATAGTGGAGAGGGTGCCTGAACTGGCCTACCCCAGTAATCAGACTGGTGAATACCCTAACTGTCATCATAGAGCTTTTCTCCAGTAACTGATGGAAACAGATGCAGAGATCCATAGGCAAATACCAGGCTGAGTTCCAGGAGTTCAGTCAAAGAGACAAAGGAGGGATTGTATGAGCAAGGGCATCAAGATCATGATGGGGAAACCTATAGAGACAACCAAACCAAACTAGTAGGAACTCATGAACTTTAGACCAACAGCTGTGGAGCCTGCATAGGACTGGACTAGGCCCTCTGCATAGTGAGACAGTAGTGTAGCATGATCTGCTTAAGGGGCCCCCTGACAGTAGGATCAGAATTCATCCCTGGTGCATGAGCAACCTCTTTGGAGGCCACTTCTATGATGGGACACCTCGCACAGCCCTGAGGAAGGGGCAGGGGCTTGGACCTCCCTCTACTAAATGTACCTCCCCATGGAAGGCCTTGCCTTCTTGTAGAAGGGAATACGGAATAAATTAGGAGAGGGAGGTTAGAGGGACAGGAGGAGGGAAGAGGTTTGGTATGTAAAATGAATACTTTTTTTCTTAATTAAAAAATGAAAAAATAAAGCAGGCTGAATGAGCACTGAGGAGCAAGCCAGTAAACAGAACCCCTCCATAGCCTCTGCATCAGCTCCCGCATCCAGGTTCCTCCCTGTTTGATTTCCTGTCCTGACTTCCTTCAATGGTATATAGTCAGATGTTTCTTGGGTCCCGCCAAGGCCCCACAGTCCTGTGGCCTGCTTATAAAATAATCACTCAGAAGCTTATATTAATTATAACTGCTCAGCCATTAGCTCAGGCCTATTACTGACTAGCTCTTACACTTAAATTAACCTATAATTCTTATCTTTGTTTAGCCACGTGGCTTGGTACCTTTTCTCAGTTCTGCCGTGTTGTCTTGTTTCCTCTGTGTCTGCCTGGCAACTCCTCACTCAGCCCTTCCTCTTCTCAGAATTCTCCTAGTCTGCTTATCCCGGCTATACTTCCTGCCTCATCACTAGCCAATCAGCATTTTATTTATCAACCAATCAGAGCAACACACATTCACAGCACACAGTATGACATTCCACAGCACTTCCCCTTTTCTGTCTAATCAAAAAGGAAGGTTTGAACTTTAACATAGTAAAATTGCATATAATAGAACAATTATCAAGCAAGAATTACAGTTACAATATCTAGTTTATTTGTATTTGGCAAAATTAAAAAAAATATCTATCCTATATTGGTGATATTATTAAGGCCACTTCATGTAGTTAAAAGGGAGATTTATTTAGTGGTGTAACTTACAAATGAAGGGATAGGTAGGTTGCAGGGTCTGGGAAAGATGCATCTCAGTCCGGCGGTATTCTCTGGAGAACTCTGCTCAGTCTACCTCCAGTGTCCAGGGTCCAGGAACCAAGACAGATGGTGCATCTGGATCTCAGGTATTCAAGCTCCTCTCTTGGCCCCACCTTGTAGGCATGACAGTTACTGAAGCCTCAGTGGGCTTTAGAACTTCCAGATCAAGGTTGGAATGGCTACCCACTACAATCCTATATTTGTGAGTCTAAAGTTTCATATCTAATTTATTTTTTTAATCATAGCCAAGGAAAATTGCAACTATCTAGTCTTCACCTCAGGAAGACCTGAGGAAAATATAATATTACCTAAGTAAACAGGAAGAGCATCATAAGCAACTTCCAAAAATTTAGAATGACAGAGACAGCTGGCTACCTGGACAGTTACCCAAAGTTTCTCTGCAATGTTGGAGCATCCTTCTTTAGCCTATAGGCCTAGAGTCTCTCAGTCACTTTTATCTGTGTCCTGTAGAATGTCTGGCAGTTTCTTCTGCAAAGTAGGAAACTGAAGGACCATCTCACCTTGCAAAGTTCAGTGGTCACCTTCCTATGGGTCCTATATGTACAGTTTATACAACATACTGTCAAGCAGTCAACACAAGGGCTTTTTTTTTGCCCAGTGGCTAACTTTTGCCAAAAAGAAAGCAAACTCCATAACTAGTTTATTCAATGCCCATCATTCTCCTTGAAGTAATTAGTGCTGTCAGGAGCAGACATTTCTCATTACCCAGAAAAGTCTTAAGTTTTTAAAACATTTTAAATGCCATATTCTGCAGGTCTTTGAAGTGTTTGAAGATTACCTACCTAACTGAATTATATCTATGTATACCTAGAAATCTTAACATGACTATAAGTTTGACTATCATAGAAGACCAATTATTAATCTGTACTTCTTAATTATCCATTACAATTTCAAATGAGTTGCACAAACAATATACTTTAAATAATAGTAGAAATATACATACAGTATAACAAAATTAACTTTAAATTTGTATCAAACTAAAATCCATAGCAATGTAAAACATTTTAAACAAGTTGTTACTCTTTATCCTATCATATCTATATCCCCTTTTTTCTTTTGAAAGATAGTGACTAAGATCAATAACAATACCTAACCAATTTCTAGCAAAGACAAATATCCATAATCCATATTTTGGGAATGTGGGTATAGTGTGCTTGGCTACTTTCTGCTGATTAAGGCGCTGCATTCTTATGGAGATCCTGAGAAAATTAAAAATTATGGTCAAAGTTCAGACTGGAATAGTCTGTGACATTATATTCTCTGAGCCAATTGCCTTGAAGATGTTTTGGATGTTGGAACATCTGGAGACCTCTCAGGAGGTCTTCCTTGATTCAAACCATATTAGCCTGGAAGCAATCAATAGGTTCTCATCTTCTGTGGAAACAAAAGCAGAACCTCCTTTCCAAAGCACAAAATTAAACACAAATTTTGAAGTCAAGATACGTTTAAAATATACATATTGATTTAACTGAGCAGCCTTTATAATCGAATGTCTTTCTGAAGTTAAAAATCCCAAAGACAATATAATCCAGACTCTCTGTGTGATTTCCATCTTAACATGGCTTATTTTTCATATTACTTTTACTGTCTCTTTAAAGAGTTTATTTTTTAAACTATCAATTTCTTTATATAACTGCATATATTACAGCATTATTTATAATTCTTGCTTGATAACTGTTCTATTATATGTAATTTTACTATATTAAAGTGTAGCAGGAATCTTAAATGGTCTTGTTAATAAAATCAAACCTGTGGCCAATTATTAGGGTGAACGCTGGAAGGTCAGAGAAGCAGAACAAGCCACAGCTAACCTCACCTGGCCAACTTCTCAGCTGATCCTGTTTCCTCAGACTGGAAGCCTCTGTGTCCTCATTCAGAATGGCTCTCAGCTGAACTGTGCTGCTCAAAACCTAAAAGCTTAACCACCCAAATGCTTTACCAGCCAAATGCTGTTAGTTTCTGATCTCCACACCTTATGTATCTTTCTGTTTTTGCCATCACTGCTTGAGATTAAAGGCTCACTTCTTGGGATTAAAGGCGTGAGTCACCATGCCTGACTATTTCCAGTGAGGCTTTGAACTCACAGAGATCCAGATGGATCTCTGCCTTTGGAATGCTAGGATTAAAGGTGTGAGTGCCACCATTTTCTGGCCTCTATGTCTGTCTAGTGGCTGTTCTGTCTCTGACCCCAGATAACTTTATTAGGGTGCACAATATTTTGGGGAACACAATACCACCACATTTCAAGATGGGACTGGACTATGGTAAAGCCATTAAGCTGATTAACATCAAGGAGAGATCGACTTTGGACTACAAACTCTTTAGGACAATTTTGAGATGGCTAGCTGAGATGATGCAGCCTGACAGACTACTTGAACAAGGACTTGAAACAAGCCCTGCACTTTCTCAATATGCAGAGAATGAACAAATGATACAGGACTTGACAATTAACCCAAAAAATTTCTTTTCAAGATTCCCTAAAGATATCTTCACCCCTAGAAAGCAAAAAAAAAAGAGAATATAGATATGAGATAGATCATCCAATCTACTCTGAGAAAAAAAGATAAAGAAATAATAGGATAAATGGGTAGATCATTGAATCTACTCTAAAAAGAAAAAGGGGAAGATATAAAAATGACAAAAGGTAGATTATTGAAACTTTTATGAAAATATGAATATGGTAAGATTAAAAAGGTCAATTTTTAAATCTACTTTTAAAAAGGAACTACTTGATTTAAATAAGATAAGTAATGAAATTTTTTTGTCTGAGTTTATCAAATGTTACTGGATTGGACATTGTTATATATTGATGGTTTTTTTTTTAATCTGAATCTGTCAAATGTTAATGGACTAGACATCATTAATGTAATTTTTGACTGTATATATCGTATATACTTATTGGATAGTTTTTCTTGTATTAGTTATAAGCTTTTTTTAAATTTTAGACAAAATAAGGGGAAATGTGGTGGAATTCTGTTCCCCAAAATATTGTGCACCCTAATAAAGTTATCTGGGGTCAGAGACAGAACAGCCACTAGATACAAAGGCTAGAAAATGGTGGCACTCACACCTTTAGTCCTAGCCTTCTGGAGGCATGGATCTCTGTGAGTTCAAGGCCACACTGGAAATAGCCAGGCATGGTGACTCATGCCTTTAATCCCAGGAAGTGAGCCTTTAATCTCAAGCAGTGATGGCAAAGTCAGAAAGATATATAAGGTGTGGAGACCAGAAACTAGAAGCATTTGGCTGGCTAAGCATTTGGCTGGTTAAGCATTTGGGTGGTTAAGCTTTTAGGTTTTGAGCAGCACAGTTCAGCTGAGAGCCATTGGGATGAGGACACAGAGGCTTCCAGTCTGAGGAAACAAGACCAGCTGAGAAATTGGCCAGGTGAGATTAGCTGTGGCTTGTTCTGTCTCTCTGATATCTCTCAGCATTCACCCCAATACTTGGCTCCAGGTTTGATCTTATTAATAAGAACTTTTTAAGATTCCTGCTACATTAAAGTTAAAACCTTCCTTTTTGATTAGACAGAAAATGGAAAATGCTGTGGGATAATGCTTTTGTACACTGGTTTAATAAAACACTCACCTGCCCCTTCCTCATAAAGCCAATATTTCAATGATGCCAAACAAGATGACAGAGCCCTGTAATCTCTGAGGCAGATCCAAGAACAGAGATACTGCCAGATATGCTTCTTTGGAATTCAGGAATGGAGTTCCTTTCTTTTGTGAACTGGGTACTCTTGCTTTTATACACCCACCTTGGGTTACTCTACTCCCCTGCAGCCACTGATGCCCTTCCTCTGCAGAGAATTCCTGTGTCAGTTGCACCCTGGGCTTTCCTATAAGGTCTAAGTGACTGTCATCTCTGTTGTTACCTGATTTCCAATTGGCATCAGATGGTGCCTACTTAGTATATGGCAGACAAAATGGAGCTAATTAGCTTTCATTTGAGTTCACATTTTCCCCAAATAAGGATCTTCAAAAGACTCACATGGCTAGCAGTCAGTGGGAGAATGGACTTGGCAAGGAACATTTTGAAAAGTACATGTGGACTCTGAGTTAACACAATTACCAGGGCTGAGGGGTGGACTGCTGAAATTTTCCAGCTAAAGGACAGACAGACTAAACATTTTATTGAGAAGTAGCACTGCAACAGGCTCAGTAATAAAAGGAGAAACCCACAGGAGGATAGATGGATAGTTAGGATCTTCAAAACAGATGGAGCAGATGGGTCCCAGGGTGCCAGTGTGAGATAGTACTGCAGATATTAGGACACAGGGGTTAAACTTGTGCGTAGTGGATGTTGGGGTGGATTAAGAAGATAATGGGCCAAGAGGGGCTGATAAACCACTAAGAGGAGCAGAATTATTATAAAGAAACCATGAAGTTCTAGTCAGAAAGTCCCATCCTGCACCTATATTCTAAGGGGTACACTGCCTATGCATTCTTCGAGCATGTTCAGCATTTCAGATTTCACACTGAGATCTTTGATTCGTTTGGGGTTGATTTTTATTCAGGGTGATAGATGTAGGTCTAATTTCACTCTTCTAATGTGGATATCTGGTGTCACCAGCACCATTTATTGAAGATTCTGTCCTTCCTCCAGTGTCTATTTTTGGTATCGTTAAATATAAGAGGTCACAGAGCCTGCCAGCACCCAACTGGACTAATAGGTGAGTCTTTATCCCATACACAAACACCCGACCACCTAGGCTTTGGTGCCCAGACACTACCACCCATTGCAGTTCCAATTTCAGGCCAGTTGGCAGGCAGACCTCCTGCACACAGGTCAGACTATCACCATCCCCCATCAGACCCTTTTATCCAAGTCCCACCTCCCCCAAATCCCACCCACCCTCTGAGACTGCAACTGTTCCCTGAGACAGAACCTGTCAGTACCCGACTAGACTAAAAGGTGAGTCTTTATCCTCATACATGAACACCCTAGCCCTGGGCTTTGGGCCCAGAGGCACAGTCCTGAGCCCCTACACCACCATCCATTGCAGTTCCAGTTTCAGGCCAGCTAGCAGGCAGACCTCCTGCACACAGGTCAGACTACCATCCCCCACCAGACCCTGTAGCCCAAGACCTATATCCCCCAAATTCCACCCACCCTCTGAGACTGCAATTGTTCCCTGAGACAGAGCCTGCCAGCACCCAACTGGACTAAGAGGCCAGTTGGCAGGCAGACCTCTTGCAGACAGGTCAGACTACCACCATCTACCACACGGTAAGACTACAGCCACTCCCTGAGACAGAGCCCACTAGTGCCAGTTGGACTAAGAGCTGCTTCCTAACACAAAAAGTCCATCAGCATCAACTACACCAAAAGCTCCCACTGGATCAAGTATATCAATCAAACCAAGAGAGGCTCCCTTAGACAGAGACACTGCTTACACCAAGTGGAGAAAGAGATGGGTAGACGCCAGTGCAAAAATACAGTCAACAACATAAAAACCAATATGGCTCCATAAGACCCTACATCAGCAAGACCTGAACATCCCAACACAGAAGAAACAGAAGATATCTACCATAAAAATGACTTTAAGAAGATATTAGAGATCTTAAAAGACGAAATGAAAAATTCCCTTAAAGAAATCAAGGAAAAGTCAAATAAAACATGGGAAGAAATCATTAAATCCCTTGAAAGCCAAGAGAAAGCAATTAAACAAGTAAGGGAAACAGTTCAAGATTTCAAAACTGAAATGGAGACAATAAAGAATACATAAACTGAGGTAATGCTGGAAGTGGAAAAATCTGAGTAAACGAACAGGAACTACAGATGCAAGCATAACCAACAGAATGCAAGAAATGGAAGAAAGGATCTCTGGCATTGAAGATACGTTAGAGGAAATAGATTCATCAGTCAAAGAAAACATTAAGCCAAGAAAGTCATGACTCAAAATGTCCAGGAAATTTGGGACACCATGAAAAGACTAAACCTAAGAATAACAGGAATAGAAGAAGGAGAAGAATACCAACTCAAAGGTACAGAAAATATATTCAACAAAATAATAGAAGCACCTTTCCCAACCTAAAGAAGGAAATGCCTATGAAGATACAAGAAGGTTACAGAACACCAAATAGACTGGATCCAAAAAGAAATAGTCCCCTTGCCACATAATAATAAAACCACTAAACATACAGAATAAAAAAAAAATATTAAGAGCTGCAAAGGAATAAGGCCAAGTAACATATAAAGGCAGACCCATAAGAATAACACCTGAATTCTCAATGGAGACTCTAAAAGCCAGAAGGTCCTGGACAGACATTATGCAGATACTAAGAGACCATGGATGTTAACCCAGACTATTACACCCAGAAAAACTCTCAATCAACATAGACAAAGTAAACAAAATATTCCATGATAAAACCAGATTTAAACAATATCTCTCCACAAATTCAGCCCTACAGAAAGCACTTGAAGGAAAAATCCAACCTAAAGAAGTTAGATACACCCATGAAAACTCAGGCAATAGATAGTCCCATACCAACAAATACCAAAGAAGGGAAACATACAACACTACCACAAAAAAGTAACAGGAATTAACAATCACTGGTCATTAATATCCATCAATATCAATGGTCTCAATTCACTTATAAAAAGACACAAACTAACAGAATGCATACGAAAACAAGATCCATCCTTTTGCTGCATACACAAAACACACCTCAACTTCAAAGACAGACACTACCTCAGAATAAAAGGCTAAGAAAGGACTTTCCAATCAGATGGATTTAACAAGCAAGCTGGTGTAGCTATCCTAATATCTAATAAAATAGACTTCATACTAAAATCAATCGAAAGAGATTGGGAAGGACACTACATATTTATCACAGGGAAAATCTGACAAGATAAAGTCTCAATTCTGAATATTTATGCCCCAAATACAATGGCACTGGCATTTGTAAAAGAAACATTACTAAAGCTTAAATCGCACATCAAACCCCATACAATAGTAGTGGGAGAATTTAATATCCCACTCTCACCAATGGACAGGTCTACCAGACAGAAACTTAACAGAGAAATAAGAGAAATAACAGACATTATGACTCAAATAGGCTTAATAGATATCTACAGAATATTCTACCCTAACACAAAAGAATATACCTTCTTTTCAGCATGGAACCTTCTCCATGGAACCTTCTCCAAAACTGATCACATGCTTTGTCACAAAGGTAATCTCAACAGATACAAAAAAATTGAAGTAACCTCCTGTATTTTATCAGACCACCATGGTTAAAAGTTAAATTTCAACAACAAAAATTATAGAAAGCCTACAATCTCATGGAAACTGAATAATGCCCAATTGAATCACCAATGGATCAAGGAAGAAATAAAGAAAGAAATAAAAGATTTCCTAGAATTCAATGAAAATGAATATACAACATACCCAAACTTATGGGACACCATGAAAGCAGTGCTAAGAGAAAAATCCATAGATCTAAATGCCCACATAAAGAAGTTCGAGAAATCTCACACTAGTGACTTAACAGCACAACTGAAAGCTCTAGAATAAGAAAAAGCAAACTCAACCAGGAGGAGTAGATGCCAGGAAATAATCAAATTGATGGCTGAAATCAATAAAATAGAAACAAAGAGAACAATACAAAGAATCAATGAAACAAAGAATTGGTTCTTTGAGAAAATCAACAAGATAGATAAGCCCTAATCCAAATTAACCAAAAAGCAGAGAGAGAGCATCCAAATTAACAAAATCAGAAATGAAAAGGGAGACATAACAGACAATGAGGAAATCCAGAGAATCATCAGGTCATATGTCAGAAACCTGTACTCTACAAAATTGGAAAATCTGAAAGAAATGGATGATTTTCTGCATAGGTAGCCCATACCAAAGTTAAATCAAGACCAGATAAACTATTTAAATAGACCAGTAACCCCTAAGAAATAGAAAAGGTCATTAAAAGTCTCCCAACCAAAAAAAGCCCAGGACCAGATGGTGTAGCTGGAGAGATTTCTCTCCAGGTCTTGCCAAGTCCTGGCAGTCTAACAGCCCACTTATAAAATACACACACAGATGCTCATATTATTTAAACTGTTTGGCCTAATGGCTCAGGCTTCTTGTTAACTGTTCTTATATCTTCAATTACCCATTTCTATTAATCTATACTGTGCCATGTGGTTCGTGGCTTACCAGTACCTTACATCTTCCTTGTCATGGCGGCAGCTGACAGTGTCTCCCTCCCTGCCTTCCTGTTCTCTCAATTCTCCTCTCTGTTAGTCCCGCCTATACTACCTGCCTGGATACTAGCCAATCAGTGTTTTATTTATTAACCAATTAGAGCAACACATTTGACATACAGAACATCCCACAGCAAGATGGTTTCAGTGCAAAATTCTATCAGATTTTCAAAGAAGAGCTAATACCAATACTCTTCAAATTGTTCCACACAATAGAAACAGAAGGAACAGAACCAAACTCTTTTTATGAGGCTACAGTTATCCTGATACCCAAACCACACAAAGATGCAACAAAGAAAGAGAATTACAGACTAATCTCCCTCATGAACATTAATGCAAAAATACTCAATAAAATACTGGCTAACCAAATCCAGGAACACATCAAAAAATTACCCACCATGACCAAGTAGCTTTCATCCCAGGGATGCAAGGATGGTTCAAGATACAAAAATCTGTCAATGTAATACACCATATAAACAAACTGAAAGAAAAAAAAACCACATGATCATCTCATTGGATGCTAAAAAGGCCTTTGACAAAATCCAACACCCCTTTATGATAAAGGTTCTAGAGAGATCAGGAATACAAGGAACAGACCTAAACATAATAAAGCAATTTATAGAAATCCAACAGCCAACATCAAATTAAATGGAGAGAAACTCAAAGCGATTCTACTAAAATCAGGAACAAAACAAGGCTGTCCACTCTCCCCATATTTATTCAATATAGTACTTGAAGTTCTAGCTAGAGCAATAAGACAACAAAAGGAGATCAAGGGGATACAAATTGGAAAAGTTGAAGTCAAATTTTTATTATTTGCAGACAATATGATAGTATACATAAGTGACTCCAAAAATTCTACCAGGGAACTTATAGAGCTGATAAATTCCTTTGGTAAGGTAGCAGGATACAAGATTAACTCAAAAAATCAGTAGCCCTCTATATACAAATGATAAATGGGCTGAGAAAGAAATCAGAGAACATTACCCTTTACAATAGCCACAAATAATATAAAATACCTTGGGGTAACTATAACTAACCAAGTGAAAGACCTGTATGATAAGAACTGTAAGTATCTGAAGAAAAAAATTGAGGAAGATATCAGAAAATGGAAAGATATCCCATGCTCATGGATAGGTAGAATTAACATAGTAAAAATGGCAATCTTATGAAAAGCATTCTACAGATTCAATGCAATCCCCATCAAAATCCCAGCACAACTCTTCACAGATGTGGAAAAAACAATACTTAACTTTATATGGAAAAACAAAAAACCTAGAATAGCTAAAAGAATCATATACAATAAAGCAACCTCTGGAGGCATCACCATCCCTGACCTCAAACTCTACTATAGAGCTACAGTAATAAAAACATCTTGGTATTGACATAAAAACCGACATGTGGACCAATAGAATTGAATTGAAGACCTTGACATTAATCCACACACTTATAAACATATGATTTTTGACAAAGAAGCCAAAAGTGTACCACGAAAAAAAGAAAGCATCTTCAACAAATGGTGCTGGCATAACTGGATGTCAACATGCAGAACATTGCAAATAGATCCATATCTGTCGTCATGCCCCAAACTCAAGTCCAAGTGGATCAAAGATCTCAGCATAAATCCAGTTACACTGAACTTGATAGAAGAGAAAGTTGGAAGTAGTCTGGAATTAACTGGCACAGGAGACCACTTCCTAAATATAACACCAATAGCACAGACACTGAGAGTGATAATTAATAAATGGGACCTCCTGAAACTGAGAAGCTTTTGTAAAGCAAAGGACATGGTCAATAAGACAAAACAACAGCCTACAGAATGGGAAAAGATCTTCACCAACCCCACATCTGATAGAGGGCTGATCTCCAAAATATATAAAGAACTCAAAAAGCTAAACTTCAAAATACTGAACAATCTAATTAAAAAATGGGCTACAGAGCTTAACAGAGAATTTTCAACAGAAGAATCTCAAATGGCTGAAAGGCATTTAAGGAATGGCTCAACATCCTTAGTCATCAGGGAAATGCAGATCAAAACAACTCTGAGATACCATCTTACACCTGTCAGGATGGCTAAGATAAAAAACACTGAAGACAGCTTTTGTTGGAGAGGATGTGGAGCAAGAGGACACTCCTGTTGGTGGGAATGCAAACTTGTACAGCCACACTGGAAATCAGTATGGTGGTTTTTCAGAGAATTGGGAATAATTCTTCCTCAAGACCCAGCTATACCACTCTTGGGCATATACCCAAGGAATGCTTAATCTTACCACAAGGACACATGCTCAACTATGTTCATATAAGCATTAATTGTAATAGCCAGAACCTGGAAACGACCTAGATGCCCCTCAACTGAAGAATAGACAACGAAAATGTGGCACATATACACAGTGGAGTACTACTCAGCAGTAAAAACAATGATATCATGAAATTTGTAGGCAAATGGATGGAACTAGAAAATATCCTGAGTGAGGTAACCCAGACTCAGAAGAACAAACATAGTATGTACTCACTCATAAGTGGATACTACATGTGAGGGAAGGGATGGCCAGACTGCAACCCACAACTCCAGAGAGGTTAGCTAATAGGGAAAGACCCTAGGAGGGACACATGGATGATCCTGCGAAGAAGAAGTGGATGAGATCTACATGAGTGGACTGGGTGTGGGGGGTGGCAGAGTGCGAGGAGTGGAGGATGAGAACACGGGGAAATGGGAGGGTCAAGCTGGAACAGGGACAGAGTGGGAGGGCAGGGAGGAAGATACCATGATAGATGAGGATATCATGGGAATAGGAAGAGGCAGGGTGCTGAGGAGACTCTCAGGAATCTACAAGGATGATCCCACCTTGGTCTGCTGGCAGTGGTCCAGGGGGTGCCTGGACTAGTCTACTCTGGTGACCAGTCTAGTGAATACCCTAAGCATCATCATAGAGCCTTTGTTCAGTGACTGATGGAGGTGGATGCAGAGATCCATGACCAGGCACCCGGCTGAGCTCTGGGAATCCAATTGATGAGAGAGAGGAGGGATTCTGGTGGCAGGGGACATCAAGATCATGATGGGAAGACGTGCAGAGATGACCGGCCACACTGGTGGAACTCCATGAACTGTGGACTTGTCGCTGTGGAGCCCCCATAGGACTGGACTAGGCCCTCTGGATACGGAAGGTGGCTGTTTGGCTTGAACTGTTTGGGAGGCATCCAGGCAGGGGCATCAGGATCTGTTCCTGGTCTATGGGCAGGCTTCTGGGAATCCTGTGCCTGTGGTGTGATGCCTTGTACAGCCTTGGTGCAGTGGTGAGGGGTTTGGACCTGCCTAGGCTCAGTGTGCTGGGCTCTGCTGACTCCCTATGGGAAACTTCGATTTGGGGGATGTGGGGTGGCTTGGGAAAGAGGGCTGGGGGTGGGAGGAGAGAGGAGGAGGGATCTGTGAATGGTAAGTGGAGTGAGTAGAAAATTTCTTAATAAAGAAAAATTTTTAAAAAATGTATCAGATGGCTATAGTTATGTGCACTCATGTTTGGGTCTTTATCTTGTTCCATTGATTTATCTGCATGATTTTGCACCAGTTCCACACTGTTTGTATTACCATAGTTCTAGAATATAGCTTGTAGACCCTAGAGGATAACTTACCCCTGCCATTTGTCTAAACCAATATAATCTCTAGCTGTATTCTAAATACTTACCTGAATAATCACAGATAGTTGTACTTCTCCATCCTTATCAAAGAAGCATCTTTTTGTACCAAGTAGAGACTATTGCAGAGATCTACTACAGTCAAAATGCAGAGAACAACTGACTGTGGGGTGCCCAACCCCAGCTTATACACTTACAACAGAATTCCTATACTTAAGGCTCAGGGAACATGGTAGAAGACAGGGCAAAAAGATTGCAAGAGCCAGGGGAACAGGATGTCTGCTACAAGATAGTGGCTTCTATATATGACAGGGAAGCTACACTCATGAAACATCAAAAATATGGTCACCTAAAGGAGACCTGCATGGTGACAGTACTAGTTGACATGTCAATGTGGGTGGGGGAAATCTCACAAGGCCTCACCTCTAGATGAAGACCTATAAGCAACTAGTGGCTGCTGAGAGAGGAAGAACCATTCCCACACACACACAGATGACTGCCCTGAGTGGCTCTAGGTACATGTACATGTAAGCAACATTAAATGGACTCAGTAGGTTATATATGTGAGTGTGCATATATGTATGTATGCATGCATGTATGTAACAGTAATACTTAGAGAAAAGGTCATGGATTTGAGAGGGAGTTGGGGGGGTCATGGACAGGATTAAAGGGAGGAGGGAAGCATGGAAATAATGTAAATATAATACTTATGTATGAAATTCTCAAAAAATTAAAAATGTAAATTTAAAAAAAAGACTGTGTGGGCATGTGAAGACCCAATGAGCTGAGGAGAAATGCGATACACTGGCATGGGTTGTGAATGGCTTTGTTGGTCATAGTAAAGCTGTATCTGTATGACCATGGAATGCACCAAGATGAGGGAGATTGTGAGATCAGAGTTGGGTATGGTAAGTAGGTGTTTCATGGGGCATCCTTATGGAGATGGCCACCCAGCAATGGTGAGGGAAGGTCAGTATTGGGGTAATCACATGGGTTCAATCTGCACACAAGTGACCATTCAAGGCCTGGTGTGGGTGAGCTCAATGGAAAGGGTAGAGAAATGGAGATGATTCAATCCACAGCACAACCCTGAGTGACCAAGAATCCTGTGCAGGCAACTTGGAGAAGACAAGAAAGACCATGAGAAAGCCAAAAGAGGGCACTGTCCTGGAAGAGGACCGGCAGGCCAGGGCCATAAGAGATCCAAGAAACTGAGAATGTCTTTGGGTCTAGACTTGGTCTAGTGTCCAATGTTGTGCCTTCAATGGAAGAGCTGTTTAAGAGGGACTGGGGACTTGGTTCAGTGGGTTTGCCTAGCATGTGCTGTTGGACTCCAAAGTTTAGGGTCTCAAGTGGGTGCCCCAATAACCCAGACTCCTGTCCAGTTGATGCAATAGAAGGATTTATTAAGCTTCTGTACAGAAGGACTCCTCTGCTCCCAAGAGCAAGAGTCACATCTTACTGCAGCCCCATAAGGGCTTATAAAGGAAAAACCCACAAAACCCACAAGATTACAATTCCCATACATTTTCGTTTCATAAGATCATGGTCTGGTTACAGAGTGATCACAGAGGGGGTACAGTTACATCAACAGGTACATTCTTCCTGAAACCTCAAGGGGGGGATATCAGGGCAGGAGTGGAGTTTACACACAGGTCACGGTGGTCCTTCCTGGAACACCTGCAACTCTCCCAGTCACAGTTGAGCACATCTCTTAACAGAAATCTTTTACATTGTTATATGGTTGCAGGGGAGATTGAACAATGGCTAAGTCAGGTTGCCCTTGGAATTAGATTTTTAGTTTCTCATTTCCTGGTGCTTGAAGTTTCTTTTTTCCTGAGGCTTGGGGGTGTAAGCCTGAAGGGCTAGGGTCTTTCAGTGCTATAAGGAAAAAAAAAAAGGTTGACGTCCTACACCCCAGGACTTGGAAAATAGAACCAGGAAAATCAGGAGTTTTAAATCATACTTAGCAACATAAGGGGGTTCAAGGACAGCCTGGGCTACAGAAGATCTTGTCTTAAAAAAGGAAAGAAAAGAAAAGAGAAGAAAAGAAAAGAGAAGAAAAGAAAAGAAAAGAAAAGGAAAGGAAAGGAAAGAAAAGAAAAGAAAAGAAAAGAAAAGAAAAGAAAAGAAAAGAAAAGAAAAGAAAAGAAAAGAAAAGAAAAGAAAAGAAAAGAAAAGAAAGGGGTAAGGATGGTAGGAATGCCTATAGTCTCAATAGGCATGGGGGTTTCAGGCCAGTCTGAAGTATATAATGCGACCCTGCCTTAAAAAAAAAAAAAAGATTTGTGGGGGGAAAAACTGGTTTATGGATTGAGGAGATTATGCTTTCATAATCTTCTGTAATAACCAGCAAAAGTAATGATCCCCCCGGGTATTTATTTGCCAAAAAAACATCCTTGGGGTTTACCGGGCTTCTGTCTGTATAAACAAATTGAATCACCAAAATCAGCATGGCAGCTTCACCCGATCTCTCTGGCATCTTCTAAATAAATAACTCATTGGCCGCAGTAAGCAATACGTTTCCCAGAACACCCTACCATATTCAAAACAAAGCTCTAATATGGGAACCTGAGATGACTGCCACAGGCAGGAGTCGTGGAGCTTCTCAGGACATGGGACAGCGTTCTTCAGTAAAAGGGTGAAGGACCTGGGATAGACAAGATGAGCAGAAATCAGGGCCAGGAACTATGTAGGAAGTCATCTCAGCTAAAGGAATTACTCGTCATGAGCCCAAGGGTCTCAGGAAACAGTGGGGAGTTTCCATTAGGGAACTCTGCAAAGAATGCAAGTTCAGAGACAGCTGCCAAGCTTGTTAAGGTTCAAGGGCAAAACTGATATTATAACAACCTTGAGGGACGACTGTTAGTCCTTCTCTCGAACAGCCCTTTTTGGTAAGATTAGGAAGGAAAAGTCAGTCCGCAAGTGTGTGTGGGGAGATTCCCTAATCAGAACATGAGTATGAATAGAAGCCTGAAGAGGTAGGCAGCAAGGGCAGTGCTAAGCGCTCTCAGCCTTGCTTTCCCTTTTCCCGCCCCTTTGGAATGCGACCCTAGCGGAGTCTGCAGAGCGCAAACCGGCCACAGGGTGGCAAGCGCGCCCTGGGTTCCTGCCTCCCACTCGCCTGTGGCCCATTTGTATTCAGAGCAAGCCTGGGTGAATTATTAAAGCCTCAACTCTGCATAGGCGCATTTCCCTCTCTGCCGCACTGGCTCAGCGCAGCAAAAGTTAGCCAATGGCTAAGCTGCAGTCCCTCGTGTCCTGACTGGAAAGCCTCAGAGGTCACCTGGGTCGTGCTCCCCTACTTCAGGAATGATGCTGGGGAGGGGATCACAGCTTTTCCCAAGGTCCAAAGTGTTGCAGACGGAACTGGAAGCTTGGCTTCCAGCACAGCCACCCTTTGCATGATTATGAATACTCCAGAAACTGTACAATAGACTCATGCTCCTCACTGCTAAAGGACTACCACATATCCTGTTCCCTACAGTTTGCTGCCACTCGAATCCACAAAGTCCCAAAGTGCACTCACTACTTTTTTTTTTTCATTGTGGGAATGTGGGGCGCACTACTTCTCTGCTTTAAAAAGTCTCCTGACCTGGTATCCCTACAGCCAGTCTCCCGTCCTCAGCAGCTGTTGGCACAGCCAGAGACTGGAGAGAAAAGAGGCTTCTCATCTGCTAGGCAGGCCAGGGACCTAATCCTGATAAGTAGCCAGGTTCTTTCAGCAATTTCCCCAGATACCTGCGGGGCATTTTTATCCTCACTCTGACTTTCTAAGGAGAGGTTGAAGGAATGGATCTGAGGTCTAGGTTGCTTCCTCCCACAATGCAATGCAAACGGCCTGGGACAGTTGGATACAATATTGTGTACCCCAAACGTCAAAAAAATGTTCATTTCCAACCCTAAAATCCACCATGCAGACCCCTACCATTATCCTAGAGGCAGATACCTTAATACAGCTGCTAAACCCAGATAGTGGAATAAGTTGTTCACCTGAATTACTACATTAGCTTTCTAGTCACCAAAGAGGTGTTAAAATGCTATCCAGGGCCTGCTCTTCCTCAACTTCAAACCCGTCACTGGTTTCAGTTTCACACAGAGTACATACTCAAGTCCATACTGTGACCTTTGGGGCTCTGCACATCATCTTCCCATTCTCCTCATCCAACACCACTCTCCTTACTCTATTGGATTTGCCAACACAAGCCTCTTTGCCAGTGTCTGCAAACAGGCAAGGCACATGCCTGCCTTAGAGCCTTTGCTTGAGTTATCTGCTCTGCTGGCATGCATCTCCCTTAGCTATCAGTTTCATCCTTAAGACTGCAAATTAAGGCCCTTGTCACTCTATTTAATACTCATAACTCCTCCCTCAATTATATATATAAAATTTCATTTTCTATGATGTCTGCTGTGTGTCCCTCCTTGCTATCCTAACCTCAGGATGGCAGAAGTCTTTGTTTTAGACTATCTCACACCTAAACCAGCGTTAACTGGCAGAATAAGCATGCAGCTATGCTTGAGCAGAGCTTGAAAGCCAGGCTGGATTATACATACTGATGATCCCCTTCCCTCGCAGTGCTGAACAAGTCTGGGGAGAATCAGAGCTGCTTTGGAGGAATGGACTCCAAAAGGCTCCCAACCAGGCTCATGAATGCTTTTAATCACAAATGGATTCTAATTCTTGCAGTAAATAAATACAAAATCAAAGATGGGGACAATGTTGAGGGAAGACAACAAGCAACAAGAAATTCAAGAGTAAAAAACATGGCTTCTAGCCAAAAGGTGCTCCTGAAAATTCACTATCCCTGTTAAACTTGCTCTTTCTGTGTATATGGGCTCTGAGGCTTAAAAAGAATTTGAAAAAAGGACTTTGGAAACACACTCCCAAATTCTTTAGGATGCCTGAAGCTGAAAACATGCTGCTGCTTCACCAAAAACAACTGCATGCAATTTGACACATCAACAACAACTTTCTCCATCACCACCCACCCCTAGAGCAAAAGGGGACACAGTGGAGAACTCTGAACATCGAAGACTTAGAATCTAGTATCTTCAAAGTGATGTCATAGACATGTGTCAGCCTGCCCCACAGGCTGCCCTTCCTGAACTTCCTCAACTTCCACACACCCCACTCTGCTTCTCACAGGACAGCCTTGCCACCCCTGGTCCTCACTGGACTCTTTGCCTGCCTTTCCTTTTTCCTTGCACACAGAACAGCCAACCACCAGCTAGAGGCTTCTGTGTCCTCTGATTATGTATGCAGAGCTGTACTCTAGCAGGACAACTTCATTCTGAATAATGTGTAAAGGACAGTTCCTAGAGCAATTGATCAGCCTTCGTGCACAGCTTCATCGGGAGCAAATGGGCTTCTTGTTTTTCTCATTACCATGATTTACTGCCTTCTAAGCTTATTAAAGACAGAGGCTAGAGCCCACTTTGGTGTGTGTCCTGGGGAGGATGTGCAAGGAAGGGAGGGCCTGCTGAGGAGCTGGGGAGAATTCCACTGTGCTGTGGGTGTGGAGATTTCACTACTGCCTCCTACAGCAGTCCTCGTGCCCAAGGGCACCCAGTGAGCAGCACTTTGGCTGGCAGCTTGGTCCAAAAGTCTGCCATCCATACATGCACACACACACACACACACACACACACACACACACACACACACACCAGCATGCATATGTGCAGGCATCTGCTTCTACCAAGTCAGACATAGCCTCATTCTGCTACATGACTAACCACCAAATGAATCGCTGAAAGCGATGACACTGCTCTTCTTAGCTCCATGCAGGATCCTTGCATTTAATGGACACCTGTGTTTTAGGTGTCCACTTTTCTTCCACAGTCTTATGAATCCAGATTCTCTTCCTCAAAGCATGGACTTTTTCACATCCATACATCCACAAGCACACAGGCACTTGCATGTTTATTCACAAACATGTTCTCACATCTGCTCATTTCCACTCCCACAGTCACAAGTACACACATTTATATACAATCCTCTATACACACATTCACATACTTAGAAACACAGATAAAAAAATCTCTGTAAATGCATATACCCAACACAGAAACTAAAGCTCAAACACTTATATGTACATATTCTTTCCACAAGATAAAGGCTGCTGCTAGTAGCAATACTGCTTCCTCTCTACTGTTTCCTTTGCACTATGATATGAGATGTGGACCTGGGGATGAAGGAATGGGAAGAACTCCAAGAAATATCTAGGCTGACACATCTCAGTCTTTTCTGGGGTAATCATCTTTTCTAAGAATAATAATAAAATAGTATATAACCTCTCAATCTCCATTAGAAGTTTTTAAAATCACATTATTTTTGCATGGCATATTATAAAGAAATCATTTTAACCCAAAGTATTTTATTTAGATTTGCACATAGCTATCAAATTCACAAAATTACATTAGTTATACTCTTTAACAACTTTCCTAATAAGTACAAATACAAATTTAGATTTTGTTATTATAAAATAGCAATTTATATTATTTATGAAACACAGCACATACTGTATTGACATTTTAAGTGATGCAACTGATACATGATTAGTTTGACAACTAAATGCATATTAAGATGTAGATTCCATTCAACCATAGTATTGTGGCAGAAATTACTTTTGTACTATATTAATCAGTCAGATTTTGAGGACTGTAACTAGATACCTAAGACAGTTCACTTAGAAAAAGGAAAGGTTCATTTGACTCACAATTTCTGAGGTTTCAATCTACTATCACTTGGCCTGTGGCAAAACAAAGCTGCTCACCTCAGAAGTGGAAAGCAAATGAAAACAAACAAAATAAACCAAAAAACTAGTGGTCTACAATACTCTTCAAGACACATTCCCATTGATCTGGGGATTTCCCATCAAGTTCATAATGACCTGATGTTTGGAATTCTTGTATTTAAACTTTAAAAAATTATTGTAAAAATGTTATAATGAAACCCATTAGGTATAATTAATATAGGCTAGTAAAAAGACAAAAAGAAAAAAGGAGAATATACAAGATACAGTGAACCCTAATGTAAACCATGGTCTAGTTTTTACTAATGTATTGATATTGGCTCATCAATGCTACCAAATATCCTACAATAATAGAAGGTGTTAACAATCAAGAAAACTAGGGCAGGGAGGGAAAGAGAATAGAACTTCCTGTAGATCCATTCAATTTTAAAATAACTTCTCCAAGAAAATCTATTTTTATGTGTTGTAAAAAATTCAATCACTGTAAAGAAATGTGGAAAGTCAAAGATGATAGATATGGTAATTACCCCATCACTATCCAGTGTATACCTATCTAAAGCAAAGTACCACACTGTACTTCATAAACACATACTCTGTGTCAGTGTAAAGGATAAAACATTGAGTTATACAGTTATTCTTCTAACTTGTAGGGCTTGCGATTTAGCAGTTAGCTAAAAGATAACATTTAGGGATGCTCTTTTTAAGTACTGTCCTCCAAAAATTAGTTGCTTGTTTTTATTCAAAATAAATACAAGATCAAATAAATCATCTTGTCTTTGCCAGTTCTCTTCTTAGTATTGTTACAGGAAGAAATAATAGAAATTTCTTGATGTATTTTGTAGTAACATACTGAGGTAAATATAATTTACATATCTGGTATAAACCATCTTGAAGTGAAATTGCAAAATGATTACCATTTTTATCTATCTCATTTACTTGTGTTTGACTATATCAGGTTCCTTACACTTATGTCTTTAACCAAGAGCCTTTTACAAATATAAAGTAAACAACATTTTATTTATGAGCACAGTCAATTGAAACTGCGTAATGAGTTAAAATAACGGAGGGGGGGGTACAATGGTATTTAGCTGAATCATAAACTGGTACTTAGGAGCTGGAGAGATGTCTCAGTTGTTAAGAGCACTGGCTGTTCTTACAGAGAATCTGGGTTCAGTTCTCAGCATCTAGTTGGTGGTTCACAATCATCCTTAACTCCAATTCCAGGGGATCCATAATCCTATTCTGACCTCTCCAGGCACCAGGCATGCATGTGGTGCACATACAAACATGCAGGCAAAAAACCCATAAAACATTAAAAATTAAAATAAAGTTATACAAACTGATAGCTATAGTAAACCTCATACACATTCACTCAATATTCATTGAGATACTTACAAAATAATCTGAATTTAAAGGTGCAAATAGTTGCACACTTCTTAGGAAAGTTAATTTTAACTGAAGTTGACCTGAAAGTCCAAGGATAGGTAGGACAAGGGTTACATGACATTTCCTCAGGAGATGTAAACAACTGTCTATTCACCCATCAGGCAACAACAAAAGAACAAAGAAACAATTCCACCCCAGTGCATCTTGCTGAAACAACAAGTTTATTAGAATTATTTATAGGAGCATAGATGAGGGGTTACTTACAGGAGCATGGATGATTCAAAGGCAACTGCACCACCAAAAGCCCTACCTCAGCATGGGTGACAATGACTCAGGAAAACTGTATCCACAGAGCTTCCTGCACAACTTGCAGGCAAGTCCATAGCAGAGCCTTTCCTCTTCCTCAGCAGTCATTTCCTGTTTGTATAACCTTAGAAAAGAGCCCCAGGAGTCTTGTGACTTTCTGAGCTTCCTGAACTGGGTAAATTTCATTAGCTTCCCGCGGCTTAGGACTCTCCCTCCTCTTTCCAGAGTGGAGGAATGCTTCAATTCAGAGGAAATAGCTACACAGCAGCAGGGTCTGGTAAAAGTCAAGATAACAGAATCAAAAAAGCTGTTCTGGAGTCATGGCTGTCCTGTTAATATCTTAAGAGATCCTGCATAGATTGTCTCACTAGGCTTCCAATTACAGAAAAGCAAAATGGGACTAGTAACAAACATATATCTACTTGATTTACAATTGTTTTAGAAGTTTCCCCAAATGCCTCAGGTGGCCCCCAACTTTTCTGAGGACTTTGAAGTCCTAGCACTGTCTAGTTCCTCGGGTACAGGGATTACAGCAGAAGTGAATCTCTATTTTGTTCAATAGCTAAAGTACTTACTGCTCCTTCATAGACCTTAAGACACATAATCAAAAGGCTCAAAGTCAGTGACAAATTGGAAAGTATTTAAACTAATAGGGAAAGTGATGTATTATATAAATAGGAACAATGATTAAATCAGAAGAGAATTAAAACAGGTCTTTAACTTGCTGAAAAAAATGGTCAGTTTAGCAATCTGTACCTGGTGAAAATATCCTTCAAACACAAAGGTAGAATAAACTTATATTGAGATAAAAGGCTGAGACGACATGTCACCAACAAACTTTCACTGTAAGAAGCATTACAAGTGGCTGCTTGAGGAGAAGAAAAATGACACTGGAGAAAACTTAGATCTACACAAAGAAATAATGAGCACTAGAAATAACCAAGTTAGGCATGAGAAAAGGAAAATAATTTTACTTTATTCTCTACTTATAGTGATAATATATGATTGTGATAAAGCTTCAGAAAATAGAGCAAAGTATTTGGAAGAAACCAAAAACATTACATGTAATATGATTATCCAGAGAAAATCATTGTGACTATTTTGGTATACTTCTCTCCAGACAATCTCAATACATAAAGATAGATTTCTGGGGCTTTAAGTCTCTAGTAGAGTGCTTACATAGTATACACAAGGCTAGTTCAATTTCAAATAGTACCAAAAAAAGTAGGTAGATATATAAGTAAATGTACAATGAGATTCATATGGTAAAAGCTATTTTGTGAGGCCCATGTCAGTGAATATCCTTGTGACTAACTCTCTGGGGATAAATTATTAGACTCAGGATTGCTGGGCCAAAGCAAATGAACAACAGTCACATGGCTTAAGCTATGAGCTGACAATTTCTTTCCACAAAGACTGAACCTCCCCTGCACCAAAAGACAATGACCACAGTGATTATTGTAGCATTTGATAAATGCTTGTCATTTCCATAGGCATTGTTGATTTCATTTGCATAGCTCTGCTCATCTCTGAGAATGAACTAGGCTCCCTGTCTATGGGCCAGTTGGAGTGCTTTCTTACTTTGGAGCCCTGTCAAGCTAAACACATGTCTTCTGCCAGTATGTCTGCCCCCTGTACTTGCTGAATGACTTTGAGGAAGAGCTTAACTTTACCCATGTGGGTACTGCTGCTCTCATAAGATAGACATGAAGACTGAGTGATATTCAGGAAGAACTCAGCACACTATCTGGAACTTAGTATATTCCAGTAAAAGTATAAAAAGCGGGCTAGAGAGATAGCCCAGCAGTTAAGAGCACTGGCTGCCCTTGCAGAAGACCTGAATTCAATTTCCAGAACACTCAGACTGGCTCACAACCATCTGTAAGTCTAGTTTCAGGAATCCAACACCCTCTTTTATCTTCTGTGGACACTGGACATGAATGTGTTGCACAAATATACAAGCAGGCAAAACATCCATATAGATAGATGATAGATAGATAGATGATAGATAGATAGATGATAGATAGATAGATGATAGATAGATAGATAGATAGATAGATAGATATAGCTATTTTCAGTATAAAATGAAAATGGTCTGCCCTAGATTTAATGTCCCTAGAGTCTCACAGTTAGTCATCATTTGAATTATTGTTTACAATGGTTGTTTTTTTTAAATCAGGTTTACTAAAACATTTTTCTAGGGATATTTGTTAACTTTATCAAATACCTCCTTAGTACATATGAAATTGCCTTTGAACTATTGGTTGATGTGATTAATTGTAAAGTGACTTTTCTAATGATGTGGCTTTTGTTTTGTTTTGTTTTGTTTTAAGTCTATACCACCTTTCACAGTCCAGTTGTGTATGACTCAAGAACCTAAAAAGTAAGGCACTCACAGTCAGCAAATATCAGCTTGGAACAATGGTTCCAAGTTCATTGTCTCACACCAGAGATTAATGGTGTGGATTCTTTTAGGTGGTATGGGAAGTGCAAGCAGGCTCTATTAAGAATTATTACATAGGCTCTCTGCTCCTCCCTGTTCCAGAGACAGCCTCATCTTTCCATGCAGTGCCAGCCTCGTGCCTGAGACGTGATGATGAAGGTCAGAGTGAATGAATTTGGCTGAATTGGACGCCTGGTTGCCAGGGCTGCCTTCCAGTCTGGCAAAGTTGATATTGTTGTCATCAATGATCCCTTCATTGACCTCAACTACATGGTCTACATGTTCCAGTATGACTCTACCTATGGCAAGTTCAACGGTACAGTCAAGGCTGAGAACGGGAGGCTCCTCATCAACGGGAAGACCATCACCATCTTCCAGGAGCGAGATCCCGCCAACATCAAGTGGGGTGATGCTGGTGCCGAGTATGTTGTGGAGTCCACTGGTGTCTTCACCACCATGGAGAAGGCTGGGCCCACTTGAAGGGTGGGGCCAAAAGGGTCATCATCTCTGCCCCTTCTGCTGATGCCCCCATGTTTGTGATGGGTGTGAACCATGAGAAGTAAGACAACTCACTCAAGATCATCAGCAATGCTTCCTGCACCACCAACTGCTTAGCCCCCTTGGCTAAGGTCATCCATGACAACTTTGGCATTGTGGAAGGACTCATGAACACAGTCTACATCATCACTGCCACCCAGAAGACTGTGGGTGGCCCCTCTGGGAAGCTGTGGCGTGATGGCCATGGGGCTGCCCAGAACATCATCTCTGCATCCACCGGTGCTGCCAAGGCTGTGGACAAGGTCATCCCAGAGCTGAACGGGAAGCTCACAGGCATGGCCATGGCCTTCCGTGTTCCTACCCCCAATGTGTCTGTCGTGGATCTGACATGCCGCCTGCAGAAACCTGCCAAGTATGACGACATCCTGCCAAGTATGATGACATCAAGAAGGTGGTGAAGCAGGCGTCCGAGGGCCCACTAAAGGCCATTCTGTGCTACACTGAGGACCAGGTTGTCTCCTGCGACTTTAACAGTGACCCCCACTCTTCCACCTTCGATGCTGGGGCTGGCATTGCTCTCAATGACAACTTTGTGAAGCTCATTTCCTGGTACGGCAATGAATTTGGCTACAGCAATAGGGTGGTGGACCTCATGGCCTACATGTCCTTCAAGAAGTAAGAAGCCCACCCTGGACCACCCACCCCAGCAAGGACAGCAAGAGAGACCCTCGGCTGCAGAGCAGTTCCTGTCCCATCTCAGTCCCCGATACTGAGCATCTCCCTCACAGTTTCCATCCCAGACCCCCAGAACAATAGGAGCGGCTTAGGGAGCCCTACTCTCTTGAACACCATCAATAAAATTTACTGCACCCTCCCCCAAAAAAAGAATTATTACAGAAAAGTGAGAATTTGAGGAAAAGTGAGAGAAAGTCCTGAGAATGGAAGGAGTTTCCAAAAGAGGAAAAAAGCCATTGAATTTATTTTGTCTAGGAGTCAATAAGGCAATGGTAGAAGCTGCAAAAACTTGAGATAATTTCTATTGAGATTTGCTAGTTCTTTGGGCTATCATGGGCCAAGTCAATGGAGGGCCCACACACTCTATTCTAGCCCAACCAGGAAAATGATCATGCAGCTATTCATGTTCTGCCTACCCAGTGAGGGGTAGCTGAAGCCCCTTTCATTCCATCTCTGAGTCCAGCATTTACCTTCACTGTAACACAAAGCTTTTAGGCTTTTAGCAGCAGTTCAGCTGTGATCCATTTGGATGAGGACTCAGAGGCTTCCAGTTTGAGGAAACGGGATCTGCTGAGAAGTTGGCGAGGTGAGGTTACCTGTGGCTTGTTCTGTCTCTCTGATTTTCCAGCATTTCACCCCAATAGCTGGCACTGGTTTTTTTTTTTGTTTGTTTGTTTGTTTGTTTGTTTTTTTTTATTAATAAGACCATTTAAGATTCCTGCTACACGGCTCAGCAGGTAAAGACACTTGCTACCAAGCCTGATGAAATGAGTTCCATCCCCCAGGAACCATGTGGTGTAAGGAAAGGACCAACTCCTGAAGTTGTTCTCTGACCTCTGCCTCCCCACCACCACACACTCGAAGTAAACAAGATAATATAAAACACTTTTTAGGAAGAGCCAAAGAGAAAAGAAATCTTCTCCAGTAAATGCATTTGTCAGGCATGATCCACCTTGTACTGAAGTACAAGAGGTTTCCAGGAGCCAATACTAAGCTACTAGTCGCTAGGGCACAGAGCAATGAAGATGATTACAACTGATCTAAGTAATCTCCCCTGGCTTAGAGAAACAAGTTATAAAAAATACTTTAGAAAAGACAAGAAAAAGTCCCCGGAGTTGGAAGATGGCTCAGCAGGTAAGAGCAATTGATGCTCTTGCAGAGAACCTAAGTTCAGCTCCTGGTACCCATGTTGTGGCTCACAATGATCTGTAACTCCAGTTTCCAAGGAATCCAATGCCCTCTCCTAGCGTTTGTAGGCATAGGCATGCATGCAATGCATATACATACATACATACATACATACATACATACATACATACATACAGGAAAAAACATTTATATACATAAGATGAAAATAAATATTTTAAAAGTTTTCTACTTAAATCATTTCCTGCATATCACTGGAAAGGGAAAAACAGATAGTGAATCACTGTAGCTGGAGAGTTTCTCTCTGGGTCCCGCCAAGCCCCGGCAGTCCCACAGCCCACTTATAAAATAAGCACAAAGACATGTATATTATTTAAACTGTTTGGCCTAATGACTCAGGCTTCTTGCTATCTAGTTCTTCTGTCTTAACCCATTTCTATTCATCTATATCTTGCCATGTGGCTTGTGGCTTACTGGTACTTTACATCTGCTCCTCATCACAGCAGCTGGCAGAGTCTCTCTGCTTCAGCTTTCCACTTCCCAGCACTCTCCTCTCTCTTTGTCCCACCTATATTTCCTGCCTGGCTACTGGCCAATCAGTGTTTTATTTATCAATCAATCATTCACAGCAAATCACGAGTTTTTCCTAATAGACCTTGCTTTTAATAATGATTGGTGGGACTTTGCCACCTAAGCTGGGGCTAGAGAAGGGTAGAATTAAACACAATGCACCAACACAATGTATCATCAATAAAAAATTAAATAGAGTATATAGTGAGAAAAATCAGTACTCTAATAGATGTGCTCTGTAAGATTTGAGATAGTATGCAAATGTTCTTCTGTGGCAATTATGAAAATATTAACCAGGCATGGTGGTTCATAGCTCTAATCCCAGCACTGGGGAGGCTGATTCAGGAGGATCACCATGAGTTTGAAGTGACCTGGGCTATAAAATAAGTTTTAAGCCAGTCTGGGCTACAGAGAAGTGAATTCCTGTTTCAACAACAAACAAACAAAAAGAAAATATTAGAGAATAAGAAAGCAGTAGAAAATTAAACATGGATGTAAGAGCTCTCTGATGGTGTCATCTGTCACCCCATTGATCTTCACAGTTGATTAAGCTGTTCTGGCTAGCTAGGCATGTGTTCTTCCCAAAGCTGTATGCTCATTAGAGGAGAATAACTTCCCGTATAGATGAAGACCATTCTTTGGTATATGAATAGCCATGTTCCCCTGACAGAGCCTCCAAACAAGCTTTCAAGAAATAGTAAACCAAGCTGGAGAGATGGCTCACTGATTAAGATCACCTACGGCTCTTAGAGAAGGTGGGAGTTTGATTCCTAGCACCCACATGATGGTTCACATTCTGTATCTAAGAGGTCTAAGAGACTCCATCTGACCTCTGTGAGCTCCCACACACACATGTGTACACTCAGGTACACAAGCATACACACACAAAAAAAAATAATAAAATAAAATACATGTTTTAAAAGTAACAAACATGATTGACAAAACAAATACACACACAAGATACTGACTAGAAGTTTGAATATCACTGAAACCAAATTCATTAACTAAAATAACACTGCAAAGAATAGGTATAATGTACTGAATGAAATAAGGAGGATGGGAGTCAATAAAGAGGGAACAAGACCAATGAGTCTCCATGTGGAAAAAGCCCCCTGAGTGTGAGCAGAGCAAATCTGAAATCAACTCACACATGCATGAACACAACTCCAAAAAGTCTTCAATAATACCAACGGCCAGAAACAGTGAAACAAACTCGATGCACTTCCAAGGGAAGTGCTAAATACTATATGGACTCAAATCCATTTTGGGAACTCAAAATACAGAACCATGTTCAGATGTTAACTCCCAAAGTACCTAATTGGCTTGCTGCCCATCTCTCCCAGACCTTCTCCTTAGCATTTTGCAACCTGCTGACTACCTCAAAAGGTAGTGAACTTCATCAGGGTGACTCCCTTGACCCTGATTTCCCAGTTGCTTTAGTCTATGAGGTGCCCCAGCAAGAGACTAGAGAAAGGACACATTATCGGGTCACAGTGTTTATTCCACTGGCTCTATTCCCACAAGCTCATGCTGAACTAACTGGACTCTTGGTTGAAGGTTGTGACTGCTGTCAGAACTTTAAACAATCTTTCTACAGTTTGAGCCTGGGAACTGCATCCTCTACTAATATCTTTGGGCCTAAGCATGGTTACAAAAAGCTATTAGTAAGATCCATATTTTTGTACTATACCTTTAAAAATTATCCTAGTTCCCCATTGTCCCATATTTTTGTCCTACTGGAATCCTGTCAAATGCAATTATTGGCATTAGGAATAGCCCTAGGGAAAAACTCTTAGAATGAGATTCTTGGTCCAAATTGTGCAAAGACATCCTTGCCAAAATGCAACTGTACATGAGCAGTCCATGCATTCTGTGACATGACGACTGTTAACACTATCACTGCCCTGTAACTAGGAATAGAAGCAAGTGAATGTGGTCACTCAGAAAGACTGAAATACTTGGTAGATGTGATGGTTAATCTGGATTGTCAACTTGATGGAATTTAGAATCAGGAAGCAAGCCTCTCCTCTAAATGTCTGAAAGTGAGTTTCTTGATCATGTACATTCATTTAAGTGAGAAGACTCACCCTGAATTTAGGTAGTACCATTTTACAGTCTGAGATCCTGAGTGAATAAAAGTTAGAATGCTAAATGAACATAAGCATTCATTGCTGTCCACTTCCTGACTGAAGACACAATGTCATCAGCTGTGCCTCACTTTTCTGCTACTATAACTTTCCCACAATGATGGACTTTACGCTCAAACTGTGAGCCCAAATAAACCTTTCCTTCCTTAGGCTGTTTTTGTCAGGTAGTCTATCACAGCTTGAGAAATGTAACTAACACAGTAGACATAGCAAAAATTTATTATGAATCATAGCATTTAGAGTCATACTAAAATTATTGAAATTACAGGAAACAAGGAACTTCAAAACTACAAACATGTTAGTCACTCTGATGTGATCATTACAGATTGTATAGATATTGTACTATTGTACATGCCCCATATGTGTAAATTCAAAATGTTTAAAAGTCAAGTTCCAAGAATATACAACTAAAGTAGGGAGGAGGGGAAGCAGGAGGAGGTGGTAGCAGCAATAGCAACTATAAACAGGCAGTAGAAAGCTTCCATAGACACTTTGAGATTCTATCTCCTTAGGCACTGGGCAGATGTGACTGAAGGTCAAGCCCAAGGTCAGACTGTAAGGCTTGCAAAATTATAGTACCAGTGAAAAACCCGATAGGTGTCTCAAGCTAAGGTAAGGGCATGGACAAAGAAGGACTGGATTTCTGACAAGTGAATGGGGACTTTTGAGAAGTCTCAGAGAGGCAGTCCCTCTTTTGTGTTACCTGCTCATCAGGTGAAGACTCACAAATTGAGAACTCTAATCATAACCTCTCATAGCCTCTGGGACTATCAGAGAGTCTGAGACCAACACAGCCCAAGGCAGACATGAATCATGCTCAAGTGAATAACACACATTTGAAAAAGAATTAAAAAGACTCCGGGGAAGATGGAATGCATTGATATGAATACTTTCATTTGAGTTTGCAGTGTTTAATATCTTGACTCACGCCCCTTGGAATAGTGTGCAGAAATTTAAAGGTTGATTAGCCACCCCTGTATGCAATGAGGTTGAAATGTTGGAGATTACTGATGTCCTGTAGAGATTCTTTTTTTTTTATTATTTATTTATTTTTGCTTTTATTTTATTTTACAATACCATTCAGTTCTACATATCAGCCACGGATTCCCTTGTTCTAACCCCTTCTGCCCCCTCCGCTTCCCCCCAGCACACCCTCCATTCCCACCGCCTCCAAGGAAAAGCCTCCCCCCAAGGACTGAGATCGACCTGGTAGACTCAGTCCAGGCAGGTCCAGTCCCCTCCTCCCAGACTGAGCCAAGCGTCCCTGCATAAGCCCCAGGTTTTAAACAGCCAACTCATGCAAAGAGCACAGAACCCGGTACCACTGCCTAGATGCCTCCCAAACAGATCAAGTCAATCAACTGTCTCACCTATTCAGAGGGCCTGATCCAGTTGGGAGCTCCTCAGCCTTTGGTTCATAGTTCATGTGTTTCCATTCGTTTGGCTATTTGTCCCTGTGCTTTATCCAACCTTGGTCTCAACAATTCTCGCTCATATAAACCCTCCTTTTTCTCAATAATTAGATTCCCGGAGCTCCACTGGGGCCTGGCCGTGGATCTCTGCATCCAGATTCCTCAGTCCTTGGATGGGGTTTCTGGCACGACTATTAGGGTGTTTGGCCATCCCATCACCAGAGTAGGTTAGTTCCGGCTGTCTCTCAACCATTGCCAGCAGTCTATTGTGGGGGTATCTTTGTGGATTTCTGTGGGCCTCTCTAGCACTTTGTTTCTTCCTTTTCTCATGTGGTCTCCATTTACCATAGTCTCTCCTATTTCTTGTTCTCCCTCTCTGTTCTTGATCCAGCTGGGATCTCCCACTCCCACAGGTTCTCTTTCTCTTGACCCTCGTCCTTCATTACTCCCACTCAAGTCCAGGCTGTTCATGTAGATCTCAGCCATTTCTCCGTCATTGGGCAATCCCCCTGTCTTTCTTGGGGTCCTGTTTTCCAGGTAGCCTCCCTGGTGATGTGAGTAGCAGTCCAGTCATCCTTGTTCCACATCTAGTATCCTCCTATGAGTGAGTACATACCATATTTGTCTTTCTGAGTCTGGGTTACCTCACTCAGGATGATTTTTTTCTAGATCCATCCATTTGCCTGCAAACCTCATGATGTCATTGGTTTTCTCTGCTGAGTAGTATTACATTGTGTATATGTGCCACAATTTATTTATCCATTCTTCATGTGAAGGGCATCTAGGTTGTTTCCAGGTTTTGGCTATTACAAACAATGCTGATATGAACATAGCTGAGCAAATGCTCTTGTGGTATGATTGAGCATTTCTTGAGTATATGCCCAAGATTGGGTATTCCCAATTTTCTAAGAAAGCGCCATATTGAATTCCAAAATGGTTGTACAAGCTTGCATTCCCACCAGCAGTGGAGGAGAGTTCCCCTAGTTACACATCCTCTCCAGCATAAAGTGTCTTCAGTGTTTTTGATCTTAGCCATTCTGACAGGTGTAAGGTGGTATCTCAGAGTTGTTTTGATTTGCATTTCCCTGATGATTAGGGATGTTGAGCAATTCCTTAAATGTCTTTCAGCCATTTGAGTCTCCTCTGTTGAGAATTCTCTATTTAGTTCTATAGCCCATTTCTTAATTGGACTGTTGCTCGTTTTGATGTCTAATTTCTTGAGTTCCTTATATATTCTGGTTATCAGTCCTCTGTCAGATGTGGGGTTGGTGAAGACCTTTTCCCATTCTGTAGGCTGTCGCTTTGCCTTGTTGACCATATCCTTTGCTCTACAAAAGCTTCTCAGTTTCAAGAGGTCCCATTGATTGATTGTTTCTCTCAGTGTCTGTGCTACTGGTGTTATATTTAGGAAGTGATCTCCTATGCCAATGCATTCAAGACTACTTCCTACTTTCTCTTCTAGCAGGTTCAGAGTAGCTGGATTTATGTTGAGGTCCTTGATCCACTTGGACTTAAGTTTTGTATACGGTGACAGATATGGATCTATTTGCAGCCTTCTACACGTTGATATCCAGTTATGCCAGCACCATTTGTTGAAGATGCTTTCTTTTTTCCATTGTACACTTTTGGCTTCTTTGTCAAAAATTATATGTTCATAGGTGTGTGGGTTAATGTCAGGGTCTTCAATACGATTCCATTGGTCCACATGTCAGTTTTTATGCCAATACCAAGCAGTTTTTATTACTGTAGCTCTATAGTAGAGCTTGAAGGCAGGGATTGTGATGCCTCCAGAGGTTGTTTTATTGTACAGGATTATTTTGGATATCCTGGGTTTTTTTTTCCATATGAAGTTGAGTATTATTCTTTCCAGGTCTGTGAAGAATTGTGTTGGTGTTTTGATAGGGATTTCATTGAATCTGTAGATTGCTTTTGGTAAAATTGCCATTTTTACTGTGTTGGTCCTGCCTATCCATGAGCATGGGAGATCTTTCCATTTTCTGACATCTTCTTCAATTTCTTTTTTCAGGGACTTAAAGTTCTTGTCATATAGGTCCTTCACTTACTTGGTTAGTGTTACCCCATGGTATTTGATGTCATTTGTGGATATTGTAAATGGTGATGCATCTCTGATTTCCTTCTCAGCTTCTTTGTCCATTGTATATTGAAGGGCTACTGATTTTTTTGAGTTGATCTTGTATCCTGCTATGTTGTTGAAGGTGTTTATTAGCTTTATCAGTTCCTTGGTGGAATCTTTGGGGTCACTCAAGTATACTATCATGTCATCTGCAAATAGGGAAAGCTTGACTTCTTCCTTTCCAATTTGTATCCCCATAATCTCCTTATGTTGTCTTATTGCTTTGGCTAAAACTTCAAGTACTATATTGAATAAATATGGTGAGAGCAGACAGCCTTGCTTCGTTCCTGATTTTAGTGGAATTGCTTTGTGTTTCTCTCCATTTAGTTTGATGTTGGCTGTTGGCTTGCTGTAAATTGTCTTTATTATGTTTAGGTATGTTCCCTGTATTCCTGATCGCTCTAAGACTTTTATCATGAAGCGGTGTTGGATTTTGTCAAATGCCTTTTCTGCATCTAGTGAGATGATCATGTGTTTTTTTTCTTTGAGTTTGTTTATATGGTGTATTACATTGACGGAGTTTCATATGTTGAACAACCCTTGCATCCTTGGGATGAAGCCTACTTGATCATGGTGGATAATTGTTGTGATGTGTTCTTGGAGTCTGTTTGCCAGTATTTTATTGAGTATTTTTGCATCAATGTTCATGAGGGAGATCGGTCTGTAGTTCTCTTTCTTTGTTGTATCCTTGTTTGGTTTAGGAATCAGGGTAATTGTAGCCTCATAAAAGGAGTTTGGTAATGTTCCTTCTGTTTCTATTGTGTGGAACAATTTAGAGAGTATTGGTTTTAACTCTTCTCTGAAGATCTGGTAGAATTCTGTACTGAAACCATCTGGTCCTGGGCTTTTTTTGGTTGGGAGACTTTTAATGACTGTTTCTATTTCCTTAGGGGTTATTGGACTATTTAAATAGTTTATCTGGTCTTGATTTAACTTAGGTATGTGGTACCTATCCAGAAAATTGTCCATTTCTTTTAAGTTTTCCAGTTTTGTGGAGTAGAGGTTTTTGAAATATGACCTGATGATTCTCTGGATTTCCTCAATGTCTGTTGTTTTCTCCCCCTTTTCATTTCTGATTTTGTTGATTTGGATGCTCTCTCTCTGTCTTTTGGTTAATTTGGATAAGACCTTGTCTATCTTGTTGATTTTCTCAAAGAACCAACTCTTTGTTTCATTAATTTTTTTGTATTGTTCTCTTAGTTTCTATTTTATTGATTTCACCTCTTACTTTGATAATTTCCTGGCGTCTATTCTTCCTGGGAGACTTTGCTTCTTCTTGTTCTAGAGCTTTCAGATGTGCATTCAAGTCACTAGTGTGAGATTTCTCCAACTTCTTTATGTGGACATTTAGTGCTATGAATTTCCCTCTTAGCACTGCTTTCATAGTGTCCCATAAGTTTGGGTATGTGGTGTCTTCATTTTCATTGATCTCTAGGAAATCTTTAATTTCTTTCCTTATTTCTTCCTTAACCCATTGGTGATTCAGTTGAGCATTATTCAGTTTCCATGAGATTGTAAGTTTTCTGTAGTTTTTGTTGTTGTTTAAATCTAACTTTAAACCATGGTGGTCTGATAGAACACAGGAGGTTATTCCAATTGTTTTGTATCTGTTGAGATTTGCTTTGTGGCCAAGTATGTGGTCAATTTTAGAGAAAGTTCCATTGGGTCCTGAGAAGAATGTATATTCTTTCTTGTTAGGATGGAATGTTCTGTAGATATCTATTAGGTCCATTTGGGTCATTACATCAGTTAAATCCTTTATTTCTCTGTTAAGTTTCGATTTGGGAGATCTGTCCAGTGGTGAAAGTGGGGTGTTGAGATTTCTCACTATTAATGTGTGGGGTTTTATATGTTGTTTAAGCTTTAGTAATGTTTCTTTTACATATGTGGGTGCCCTTGTGTTTGGGGCATAAATGTTCAGAACTGAAACGTCATCTTGGTGGATCTTTCCTGTGATGAGTATGCCCTTCTTGATCTCATTTGATTGATTTTAGTTTGAAGTCTATTTTGCTGGATATCAGGATGGCTACACCAGCTTGTTTCTTAAGACCGTTTGATTGGAAAGTCTTTTCCTAGCCTTTTATTCTTAGGTAGTGTCTGTCTTTGAATTTGAGATGTGTTTCTTGTATGCAGCAGAAAGATGGGTCCTGCTTTTGTATCCATTCTGCAAGCCTATGTCTTTTTATAGGTGAATTAAGTCCATTAATATTAAGGGATATTAATGACCGGTGATTGTTCATCCCTGTTATTTATTTTTGGTGGTAGTGCGTGTGTACTTCTCTTCTTTGGGGTTTACTGCTGTGGCTTTATCTATTGCCTGTGTTTTCAAGGGTGTATCTGACTTCCTTAGGTTGGAATTTTCCTTCTAGTGCTTTTTGTAGAGCTGGGTTTGTGCATAAGTATTGTTAAAATCTTGCTTTGTCTTGGAATGTCTTGTTCATTCCATCTATGATGATTGAAAGTTTTGCTGGGTATCTTAGTCTGGGCTGACATCCATGGTCTCTTAGTGTCTGCATTACATCTGTCCAGGTCCTTCTGGCTTTCAAAGTCTCCATTGAGAAATCGGGTGTTTTTCTGATGGGTTTGGCTTTATAGGTCACTTGGCCTTTTTTCTTGGCTGCTCTTAATATTCTTTCTTTATTCTGTACATTTAGTTGTTTAATTATTATGTGTCGAGGGAACTTTTTTGGGCGGTCTAGTCTGTTTGGTGTTCTATAGGCTTCTTGTATCTTCATAGGCATTTCCTTCTTTAAGTTGGGAAAGTTTTCTTCTATGATTTTGTTGAATATATTTTCTGTGCCTTTGAGTTGGTATTCTTCTCCTTTTTCTATCCCTATTATTCATAGGTTTGGCCTTTTCATGGTGTCCCAAATTTCTTGGACATTTTGGTTCATGACTTTGTTGGCTTTAGTGTTTTCTTTGACTGATGAATCTATTTCTTCTACTGTATCTTCAATGCCAGAGATCCTCTCTTCCATCTCTTGCATTCTGTTGGTTATACTTGCATCTGAAGTTCCTGATCGTTTGCTCGGATTTTCTATTTCCAGCATTCCCTCTGTTTGTGTCTTCTTCATTTTTTCTATTTCCCTTTTCAGGTCTTGGACTGTTTCCTTTATTTGTTTCATTGCTTTTTCATGATTTTTCTCTCAGTACTTTACTGTTTTCTTCCAGGACTTTATTGTTTTCTTCTAATTTGCTTGCCCTTTTCTCTAGTTGTTTATAGCGTTCTTCCCATTTTTTTTTTGTCTTTTCCTCTACACAAGCCTCTACCTTCTTCATGATGTTATTCATAAGGCTGTTTTCTTCTGCTTCTTCCAATTTTTGATGTTCAGGTCTAGATGTTGGAGGCGGGCTAGGTTCTGGTGATGCTGTATTGCTCTTCATTTTGTTGTATGTACTTCTGCCTTGATGTCTGCCCATCTCCTTATGGTTCTTTCTTGGTCTTATCAGTGCACTTGTTTCAGACAGAGCTGACAGATTCAGGAATCTCTCTCTTTTGTCCAGATGGGAGCTCTCTTGTCCAAATGGGAACTTCGGGGCAGGATGGAAGCTCTTATCTAGATGGGAAGTCCAGGGCAGGATGAGCACTCTTGTCCAGAAGGGAAGTTCAGGGCAGGATGGGAGCTCTTGTCCAGAAGGGAAGTCAGGGGCAGGATGAGCACTCTTGTCCAGAAGGGAAGTTTGGGGCAGGATGAGCACTCTTGTCCAGAAGAGAAGTTCGGGGCAGGATGGGAGCTCTTGTCCATAAGGGAAGTCTGGGGCAGGATGGGAGCTCTCTCTGGTCCAGAAGGGAAGTTCGGGGCATGATGGGAGCTCTCTCTCTGGTCCAAAAGGGAACTTCGGGGCAGGATGGGAACTCTTGTCCAGAAGGGAAGTCTGGGGCAGGATGGGAGCCCTCTCTGGTCCAGAAGGGAAGTCCAGGGCAGGATGGGAGCTGTCTCTTTGGCCCAGAAGGGAAGTCGGGGGCAGGATGTGAGCTGGGGGCCGGTCTCTAAGTTTCAGGAAGTGTCTGGGGTCTTGGGAGGATGGGCATGGGGGCAGGGCATGGAGATTGCAGGGTCTGCCGGAGGTCTTGGAGAAGGGGATCCTTCCTGGTGGGGCTAGAAGGGAACCTGCCCAGTGGCCAGAACCTGGGGCCAAGTTGGGCAGGTTTTCCCTGGAGTGGCTGGTGCACAGGGATGGGGTCCAGGCTGGGCCCAGATATAAGTCCGGGGCAGGATCCCTGTACAGATTCTAATTGATCAGTATGTTGCATGGTTTTATCATGGGAAATCTGTTTGGCCAGCCACTAACAACACAAACCCCATGATCCCAAGCCAGGCTGGAGGACAGTCCATTCTCCAAAGATTAAGAAATGAGCATGGCAGTGCATGGCTACAATTGCAGCACTCAGAATACTGAAGCAGGAAGATGGTGAGTACAAGACTACATAGCTGGATCCTTACAAAAGAAAATGGAGTGCAGGAAGGAATTTGAAATGCTTCAGATGAAGGGAAAGAGATCCTTCCTCAGAAAAAAACATAGAGAAGCAAAAGGAAGCCAGAGGGGAACATCAGTAATGTGCAAAGTGAAATAATATTCAAGATTCAGCGGGCATTGGATTAAAAAAAAAAACAAGAGAAATTAAAACACAGTAAACATAACAACTTCTTCATTACTGTGTATGACAGTATTATCCTATAGTACCCCAAACCTGGAAGTAATAAAAATGGACTTCAGTGAATGAATAACAAAGTAAATTTTGAGGTCAAACCGCAGTGGAATACTATTGAGCCAGAAAATAATGAAAAACTGATACATGCCCCAGCATGGATGAACCTTGAAAATGTCATGCTGAGTAAAAGAAGCCAGTCACAAAAGGCTACCTACCTTATCTTATCATCCTATTTTCTAAATGAATTTTCTACAGTAGAACATTCCAGAGAGACCTAATAGATTTGTGGTCATCAGGAAAAAGCAGAGAGGGAGAATGAGAAGTGATTGCTTAAACGTGATTAGAATATTCTGGAATTGATTTTGAAAATGAGTAACAAACTCTGATGTACAGGGACTTTATGCTGGAATTTTGTGTATCTACCTGTCTGTCTCTCCAATATGGGGCCCCCTTCTCTGATGATTCTGAAGCCAGTGCTGGGTAGGAAAACTTGGCCTGCAATTGACAAATTAGGGTACATCACAGGGTCACTTGTACCTCCAGGAGCTCTATCCAGTTCACAAAGTGAGGATTGAGAAACAAACTGTCATGTTTCTGGAGGCAGGAGGGGAAAGGAATCATTTTCAAATATGCCATAGTACTCTGCTCTTGACATGGCCGGCACTATAGCAAAACTAATTTAGCAGAGTCTCACCTGATAGGGTTTTAGCAGAGCCTGTCCTTCCTAGGAGAGGAAAACACTTAAGCTCATCTGGCTCCACCCATCCAAGTGGAGGAAGGCAAACATACATCTGCAGCCTGCTCTAGCCATCTTGACACATTTAAGGAGGCAAAAATCTACAAGTGCCTGGGTTGGTGACAGACCATAATACAGGCTTACCAGATGACTAAGAGCTGGTTGTCAGGTGGCCAGTCAGAAATGAGTAAGATTAGAGAACTTTAGGTATGGACATATCCCCCATAAGCAGCCTATAAAATGAGGGACTGGAAGTGCAGGACTAATTAACTACCTAGAAGGTCACTAACTGATAACCATTAAAACCTAGCTCTATGAATGCTAAACTTAGTAAGATTACTAGCAAGAGGCTTTACATATGATGATCCTCTCCTGTAAGAGTCACTCCAAATAAGCCTGTCAATCACCTGTATAGGGAAGTGACAGTCTCTTAGATGGTTCTAGATTCTGTCAAACTGACAATCAAAATTAACCATCACAGAATGTGTGTGTGTGTGTATGTGTGTGTGTGTGTGTGTGTCTGTGTGTGTCCATGTGTCTATGTGTAGACATAGATGGTGCTAGACCTCAGGTGCTGTCCATGACCCCTGTCATTCTTGCATCTTTCATGCTTCCAAAATCAGTACCCTATGGACAACACTTACATTGCCAAATTGTGCTGCTAGCTTGAAGTGTAGCCTGGTCCCCTTGAACCACAGCTATATCAGCTTCTGTGTGCTAACCCCAAGGAACCATTTTACTACTAACCCAATAAAACACAGAAGGTTCCACTTTAGTAGTGCTCATCTCTTTGACAACCACAACTGCCCCTTCAGCCCCAGGCTGATCAGTTGTAGCTAGAGTTTTTTCTCTCCAGCTCCTGCCAAGCCCCTGCAGTCCCATAGCCCACTAATAAAATAATCACACAGACTCTTACATTATTTAAACTGTTTGGCCTAATGGCTCAGGCTTCTTGTTATCTAGTTCTTATACCTTAAATTAACCCATTTCTATTAATCTATAAGTTGTCACGTGGCTTGTGGCTTACCGGTACCTTACATCTGTCATGGTGGCAGCTGGCAGTGTCTCTCTGCCTCAGCCTTTCACCTCCCAACAATCAGTACACACAGACTACTACATGAAAAGTTCCTGCTCCTGTCTTTGTTCTTTTCTAAAGCTCCATGAGCTAGGCCTCAGTTTTCCATGTTCTTCTCAGTATTCTTATCTTCAAATATTGCACTAAAAGAGTCCCCATTAAACTCTGTTTCCAGCATTCAACAACATTTCTAACCTGACATATCAAGTGCTTCCACATTCCTCCCGCAAAGCACAGACTTTGGACATGTCTATAGGGGCAGATTTTTTTAATCTGTGTATGAAGAATGCATGTGTAGAAATATGACACTGAGCACCAGACTTTATCC